>NW_023416928.1:5711-11121 GCF_002922805.2 Oryzias melastigma | reverse complement strand
CCAAGTGCAAGTAAAGGGCATTTTAAATTCAAAACTTCAATCAACGTTCAGTAAAATAAAATAAAAAACATCAAAAATAACATTTCCACAACACTTTCATGTTCATTTTTTGTCAGGAGCAAATCTTTTCCTCCTCCTCCTCCGCCGCGTTCTCTGGCTGCAGCTCGATGCAGCGACGTGTCCAGCGGAGCTCACGCCATGAATATGCCGGCAGACAGACAGCTATGCTGGGGTTGGATCACGCTTAAACCTCCAGAACACTTAAAACGTCCCCCGGTGCGCTTGCTGTCCAGAACGTTGGGGGTCCGCAGCTCTCGGGACGCGGCGCCGGACGCGAGCCGGTACCACTAGACGTGGTACTGGACGCGAACCGGAGCCATGTTAGGGTGGAGGAGCTCTCCAAGTCCTAGCGCCGGGCCGGTTCTAGCTAGCAGCTCGGTGGTTGGAGACCCGCCCGTGAGTTAAAGGGGGGACACCGCGCACGGTATGGAAAGGCACGTGTGAGGAAAATCCGCGGTTAATGCGTCAAAAAAATTGGCGGCGTCAAGCACATGTTAGATTAATGCGTTTTTAACGTGACAAATCTGACAGCCCTAATATATATATATATATATATATATATATATATATATATATATATATATATACACATATACATTATTATCATGATCGACCGGTCAGTCACAAAGGACATGTGGGTAGATCGCGGGACATCAAAAATAAATGAACAAAAAATAAATGCATGTTTTTTTTAATTTTTTTTATTTTCATAAATGGATGATATTATTAAAATAATATGCAAGAGTTAATTTATGTGTAGTACAAGTGCTAATTAAAAAGGGTGAATGATTCAAAGTGAAAAACAATCCACTTCTAAAATGTTCATATTTCACATTTTTCAGACCATGACTCCCACCCAGACCACCACAGTAGCCAAGAAAAAAAAAAAACTTTTTGACTTTTCAGTCTGGCCTGCACGGTGGAGCAGTGGTTAGCGCTCTTGCCTCACAGCGAGAAGGCCCTGGTTCGAATCCCGGCTGGGACCTTTCTGTGTGGAGTTTGCATGTTCTCCCCGTGCATGCGTGGGTTTTCACCGGGGACTCCAGCTTCCTCCCACTGTCCAAAAACATGCTTCATAGGTTAATTGGTGACTCTAAATTGCCCCTAGGTGTGAATGTGAGAGTGAATGTATGTGTGATTGAGGCCCTGCGACAGACTGGCGACCTGTCCAGGGTGTACCCCGCCTTCACCCATCAGCAGCCGGGATAGGCTCCGGCACCCCCGCGATCCCGAAAGGGAAGAAGCGGACAAGAAGATGGATGGATGACACACCAGTAACATTGTTGCATTATACCAAACATAATTTTATTAACATTTTTGGTGTAGTTTTATTCATGTATTATACCATGGTCCAGGTGAATATTCGATTCTGATTGGCTGCTGGGTGTCGATTAAAAATTGCTAAACCACAGTGATTATTTACACCTAAAACATGTTTTTTCGATCCCTCAGCCTAAATATTTTGTAGCACTTCACAGGCTTCTTTAAAACAAACTTTTGTCTCAATTTTTATAGGCTTAATTTCAGAAAAAGAAAAAAAACGACATTTGTCCTTGTCTTCCTTTTTAAATGTACAACACTGCAGTTGAGGTCGGCTCAACCGGCTTAGTGGCGTGTTGCCATGTTATCGTGACAACGAGCTGCATTACGTATCAAACAGTCGCTTTTTTATATAAAAAAAGAGATCTAAACTGAATAAATAACAAGAATAAAGTACTAAATATTGATTGAATATTCATTTCTTTTGTAAATGACCATGGTATAAGTGGGATAATGCCCTTCATTGTTTGGATTTTGAGAAATTAACGCACTTCAGGCCTCCGCATTGTGCATTAATTTCTCATAACGCACACTTTGTCAGGCATTATCCCTTACAGCAACATAACCGGTTAAGATCTGGGATTTCAGCCAGTTGAAATATAGATGACTGCAGAGTGAACCCCCAGTGTTGCACACAGTGGTTGAAGGAGCGCTCAGTGAGTTTCTGTCTTTGCTCAGACACAAAAAATTAGAGGGAACATCGGCCATCAACTCATTGTTTTTTAAAGTGGGGTTTTCCACCAGGACCACCACCAGACCCTCTGCCCATCACAACACCTTCACAGAACTACATTGTGCCTCTGTGAGTGGGGACACTTGCAGGAACTCCCCGGCCACAGAGATGTGCTTTGCAAACAGATTGGACACAAAACACATTTCCATAAAGAATACCACGACTTCTTTATTCACCTCATACTTATATGCGAGGCTGGCATGACCCACCAACTAACAAATACCCCAGAGAACAGTCTCCAGAGGAACAGGTCAGGCTGAAGACATGTTTCAGATATAAGGAGGTCATCTAGGCCTCCATAGATGCAGGTGAACCGCAGGTCACCAACACAAATCAGTCAAAACACAACACACAAAAATCCAAATTCGCACAAACGAAACTGTAAACTATAAATACACACATTCAGATTATCCATTTCACTCACACACACCAATCCATCATCAAACTGCCAGCATGCACTGCAGAGAGAAAAAGAGAGGATAAAAAGGAACCACAGGAGCTGAGTGAACAGAGCTCATCCCTGCATGTTTGCACTTCCAACGGTCAAACTATTCCCTGGAGTCCAACTGCACTGAGGAGAGGCCTCCGCATTATTTGACTCTTCAGGAGATCTAAACATGCCTCATTTGAAAACAAAGTCTGTCCTTATTTTAAAATGACAAATACAGTCTTATTTTCTGTTATTCTATCTGACACTATTTTAACCACATCTGCATACTTTTGAATGAACAAGAAGCAAGAAAACTCATTCTCTTATGCAGGGAATCATCAGATTCATTCATACCAGGTGCTGTGCATCTGCAGAAATACTGCAGCTTTTATCAAGCAGTGCTGTGGTGGATTCAGGTGATTTGCTGTAAAATCTTAAAGAGTAGATAGACTGAAGCCTCCCAAAAACAAACAAACAAAAAAGAAACTCACAGTGTGCTAAGCTTCAGGACAAAGTAAATCTTGGGTTTAACTGTACCAGCAGCTCTGCTAGAGCAGTCTTGTTGTTACTTCTCAGGACCACTGAAGTCTCTTGGTTTTTCTTAGAGTAAATGTTACACTCAATAGTTTCTTTGACCCCATAAAACCTTACTTTGGGATCATATCAGAGTCAACAAAGTTTCATCACGTAATGATACAACTTAGTTTATTCTTCACCTACCCTAAATTATTAGTCCCAACTGCCGTTACATGTGGATACAGGCCATCTGAAGGGAAATTGTAAATGCTGTTTACTTGTATAGATGTTTTCTACGTTCCTCGACGGCCCAAAGTGCTTTACAGTCACAGTCCTACATAACCATTCACAGTATTATGGTGGCTCAGCTGTCAAATACTGGTGCCAACCTTCCAAGGGAAGGTGGGGTTTAATACATGGGTGGGAATCAAACCTGTAATCTTCTGATCAATTCTGTTCAGCTTCATTTATTTAGCCCAATGTCACAAAACAATTGTCTCATTGGGCTTTATAATGGTACTTAATTGAATTAAACTGGTTATCCCTGTTCTCAGACCATTGTCTCGGTAATGAAAAACTCTTAAAAAAAACAAATTCTAAAAAAGTTAAAAAAAAAAGGTGGAACTAGGTGAGACTCAGGTATGTTATACAGATTTTCTTTTTCATTTCAATCTGGTTAGTGCTGTTCAGATGATAAATATTCTCTCCTTATTAGAAATTGGACAGTCAGAGTGTAGTTCGTTAGGATGTCCTATAGGAGCTTAAGTATCACGTGTGCACCCCATACATGCAGCGCTCACATGCGCTCAGTAAGAAGCCGTAACTCACTAAGGGTTAGATAGTGGCGTAAAGACTCTATAAAAGTGTGTGTAGCTTACGTTCTCCTTCACGGTACACTGACCACACGGACGACAAGCATACGCTTCATTTTCTAAGGTGGTCACATGAACTGTAAGACACACCTATGGTTCCCCTATCCCTCATGCTCTCTTACGGGGTCCAGATGACCCGACCCTTATATTGATGTGTGATCCCTCCCATGACAAAGGTGGACAGGAGTTTGTGTCTGCCACGGACACCAGTGAAGATAAACAAATCCCTGAAAGTCTTGTGGAGTCCAGATGACCCCACTTTTAATACGAACATACCTAGGATTGCACATACTTTGAATTGAATTCCTCTTTATTACTTTTCTGTTAAGACGGTTAAAATTCTGAGTAGAACAGCAAATCAGACAAAATAAACAGTGTTAGGGGTTTGGTGGCTCAGAACACAATAGAGCTTTCTTTTGTTGGTCTAAAACATAAACCAGAAAAAAACAGTCCTTTGAGGTTTGGTAAAAACGTGGTGATAGTGAGATGTGTTGTGTCTGTCCAATTATTGTTTTTGTATTTCATGCAAAAAAGACATTGTTCTGCTTCACCTGTGCCAAAACACAGGCCTCTCTGTTGTCACGGAGGTGTGACCTGAACCCAAATGACAGAATTCAGATCCAAAAAGCTCTCAGACATGATCACTGTTTTTATTCCCCTTTTCTTTCTGTTTTTCATTGGGATCCTGCCAATTGTTGAACCAGATAACAAAAGCAGCAGAATTACACAACAACAGAATTAAAGTTGTGCCAGAAATTGGTGCTATCATTTTACATTTTATCTTATATTTCTAAGGTCTGTTTTGTTAACAATCCACAAAAAGATAAAAAAAAAACAAAGAAAGAAGATGAAAAATGACCAATATATTATGTGAAGATGATATTAAAGACAAAATTAGCTGAACTGAGCAAAGAATCAAGCACAATTAGCTTGAGTACAACAGAGGTAAATAATCCAAAAAATAAACTTCATAAAAATGATGATCAGTGAGAGAATGATAAGGATTTTTGACACTCAGCATATTTTTTTTAAGTGAATGGATACTGTCTGCTCCTCTCAAAGTCTATTTCCTGAACTTGCATATCTGTATGTTTGACTGTCACTCTGTTCTGGCTTCCTAAACAAAGCTTGATAAGCACTGGTGCTTATTTATATGGTAATACTCCAAGAAACACAAAACACAGTTTCAATTTAGTAAAATGTAAATGAGATTTACCCTGAGAATCAGTGAATGCAGGTCTGGAGTCTTACGAACACTCATTTCCAGGAGGATTCCCATGTTGCTAGAAAAGCTACAGTCGCATATTTCTGATGTATTCAACTTCAAGTCAGCAACTGATCCACCAGCAACCACTTGATGAGAGGTCAACTGGTTTGAGTCTTCATGTCCAAACATTCTCATCCCCAAGTCGTCACATATTGGCGTTTGGTCAAGGTCCTCCTCTGATAAAAATCCTGTTTTTAGAGTTTTTTTTTTTT
>NW_023416928.1:0-5100 GCF_002922805.2 Oryzias melastigma | reverse complement strand
GCTTTGATTATTTTATCAAGAACTCTGAGAAACCAATGATTGAATGTATTGATCACAGTCAATAAACATTGGAGAATTAGCTAAAAGTTATTAATTATTACATTATTGTAAATTAGACACTTAAAAGCCATTGGAGGAGATTTCTCTCTGACCACAACCCGGGAGGAGCCACAAAGTCTGACTTCACCCTTTAGAAAAATAGAGACACTGATTTCCATCTAAGTTATTGTTATTATTTATATATATGGTTGTTTTTGCCATAAATAAAACATACACATGAAGATAAAACACTTTTACTGAGTCATTTCTCTTCCCGACTCCTTTTCAAAATAAAAGACCCCCTGTGTCACATTGGATCCTCTTAATGCAGCTAATGTAGAAGTACGTGATTAAAATGTGGTGCATCTCAGTCAGAAATGTGTAATTCTAACAAACCAAAATTTAATCAGCGCTAATTAATTAGCTTTTTTGCATTTTTTGAACCATTAGGGACACATAATATCCTTGAGATGATTTAAAAATAGAAAATCTTGTTGTGTTTTTATTCTTCATTAACCAAAGAGCCACAAGGAAGGAGACAAAGAGCCACATGTGGCTCTGGAGCCGCAGGTTGCAGGCCCTTCATCTAGAATATGATCTCAACAAAAAATAAATCTAACATTTTTATTTCTATTGCAACGAATTTCAATTACAGTTTGAAAAAAACAAACATATTTTAAAGGTTTGGTAAAAGGGAGCAGTGATTAAATCCCCTCAATCAATGCCCCCTTTTGCTCCTCTCTAATTTCTTATTTTAGTTTTAAAATATATTTTTGAATTCAAATCAAAGAAACAGATTCAGTGTCTGCATACACTTTATTACAGCTTCTGTAGAGTAAGGCCTGCTGGGAAAGTCATTTCCATTCTAACACTCTAAATAACTTTTTCCATGTTTCTCCAACAGATTCAAAGAAAAAAAAAATCAATTTCTTCAATTGCACTTCATCTTAAATGAAAGTCATCCATTGGGTGGGGCCCCATGCATGCCTGTGGGCCTGCAGAAACTGGTTTTGGCACCTTTCATGCACTGAATAGTTTTCTCATCATCAACAAGTAGAGCCTAAAATCGTTTTTTTCCAAGAAATGTAACTGAAACGCAGACAACCACTGGGCTCTTCCTGACTGCTTCTGCTTCTAATGTTATATTATTTGGAGCACTATAACTATAAATAGGACTTTTTAAGGGCTGCACGGTGGTGCAGTGGTCAGCGTTCTTGCCTCCCAGGAAGAAGGCCGTGGTTCAAGTCCTGGATGGGAGCCTTTTGTGTGGAGTTGGCATGTTCTCTCCATGCAAGCGTGGTTTTCTCCGGGGTCTCTAGCTTCCTCCCACGGTAGAAACATTTACTTTATAGGTGAATTTATGGCTCAAAAATGGTCCCAAGCTGAATGGGTGTGTTATTGGGGCCCTGTGACAGTCGGGCAGCCTGTCAAGGGTGTACCCCACCTTCGCCCAACAGTGGATAGGCTCCAGCAGCGTAGTGAGGCTATAAGGCAGGGGTGTTAAAAGTCAGTCGCTCACTGGGGCCTAAACCCAAAACACACTTTAGGTCATGGGCTGAACAAGATAAACATTTAATAAACACACTAAAACTGAAACTTTAAAAATGCAACTTTTTAACATAAATATGAAAAAAAAACAAGCCGAAATATTATTACAGAATAAATCAACTTAACCCTTTGATAACTTTGAATATTTTACTCTCCATTAAACTATATATTTTTAAACTATACAATTTAAAAATAAACTAAACATTAAAAGAAAAAATGAAAATGATATAAATTCTCTACCTGTTAAAAAAGAAATCCATTATAACTGATCTCTCAGCTTCCATAATTGTAGTTTTGCTTCAATATATTACCAGGGCAAGATAACATCGGGACGTTAATAAGAAAAAATAAAATGATCTGGCGGGCCGGATCGGGTCCTCGGGCCTTGACCTCAACACATGTGCCATAAGGGATAAAACAGGTTTAGAAAATGGATTCATGTTTTTGTAATTCAGTCTTTTTCAATATAATCTTAGACTACATCCATGGATCCAGCAGGTGTTAAAGTTAGCACCAGAACCCCATAACTTAAATATTGTTATTCAAAGCTTTTATTCTGCTCCTTTGAACAATTTTTAGCACATTTTCTGATAAAATCTTAGCTTTTTCTTTTAGCTTAAGCTAGCACATTGTTGCCTGAAAAAATCTACAATGATAATGTCACATCTGTAATGGCTAAAACATGAAAAACTAAAAGGTAATGATCCATTTACTGCAAAAAGTAGTTCTGCGATAATAAATTCAGTGTTTATTATTCTCTTGGATTTGGGACATTTTGAGCGTTTATCTGCATTCTGAAGCTAAAAATGAAATCCCAATTCCATTTATGATTAAAATCAGGCATAATTATACAGTTAAATACTTTGCTGTCAGAACATGTCTTTTGCATGTTAAAAGCATGATTTCCTTTCTAAAAAATGTTGGTTTTCCAAAATAACATAGAGAAAGCCTCTTTTATCAAGACCCAGACCAAGAAGCTACAGTATATGTTCTATAGGTCAAAAAATACATTTCACTCAGCTTAAAAATGAGTGTTGTTTTTATTATATAAGTATTGAGGAATTTGCTTCTACCTGAAGTTACCTGCAGATACAATTTACATCTCGATTTTCCTGATAATGACCTCGTGGCTCACTTTTTGTCACATAATCTAAATGTACAATGAAACAGAAAACACCTTTGTGAGGGAATGGTCAGATAGCTATATCAAAATAAGATTCAAATCTTATTTCACTCTCTCAAAGGAGCAAAATCTATTTCCCTTATCAGACAGACGATAAGTTGGGCGGCCTAAAAGGGAATTGGATGAATGGAAAGAGACATGCATAAAAGATGAGGAGCTTGTTGGCGTGGATTTGAGCAAGAGCTTTGATTTGACAAAAGCTTGACATCTGGAGACTAAATAGTCTTCCTGAGCAAACAGTGAGGGGAAATGGTGGAGATGTGGTTTGACCTGATAAAGAGGTGACGGGAGAGGGGCTACAGGCGAGAGGAGGACAGGAAAGATAAACAGATGAACAGATAGATGCAGAAGTGAAGAGAGGCACAAAAGTAAAAGAGAGGAGATTTTCAGCCAGTAAGGTCTTTGTCACAACTGCCCTTATGGGGTTGATACGGACAAAAAATGGGCAAACCTTTACGGGGAACGCAGGTGGCCCACATGAAATCGCAACACACCTTTAAGTCATTGGTAGTGATGAATGTTTGACATCCCCTTTCATTCACAGAAGTGCCAACCGTTTGAAAGCTGATTGTGACAGAGAAAATAATAATTGTAGTTTTTAACCAACCGGAAAGAAAAGCCTGGAATCAGATTTGTAACAATTGCACCAGGCCTCTTCCAACAGCAGGTGGCAGACGTGTGCTAGTAAACAGTAGAAAAAGAAGAGGAAGCCCCTCCCTACTCATCCAATGTGAATACCATAACTGTGCATTCAAGAAGCACAAGCCTCAAGGGAACTGAAAGACACACCTACACTCACCTTAAAGTCCCCCGTGACAATTTGTTTGTATTTAAAAAAAAAATGCTCCCAGTAGTGTTTTAATGATGATTATGACGTTTTTAACCAAAATCCCACAAACTAAATGTCTTAAAAAGACGTTTTCTTTGATCTGATGCTTCTGTTCCTAAAATCTCCTCATCGGCGTCCATATTGCACCAAAAAAATGGAATTAACTTTATTCAGTTGGAGCCGGAAATTATTTGCCTTCTATGAGTGATGTCACACTCACTCGGTCCAGTTGTCATATACAGTCAATGAGGAGAACATGAAAACTCCACATAAAAGGAATCCAGCTGGGATTTAGATTTTTATTGCTGTGAGATGAAAGTGCTAACCACTACACCTCCATGCAGCCTTGTTATGGATCACTAAAGGCTTCTAATGCTGTCAGACCTCAATACTTCAGCTTTAGCTTCTGTTAGGCCATAATATCTGGTGGTGGAGAGATTTAAAGTAAAAAAAGATGGAGGAGGTAAGAACTGATGGCAAAATTGTAGAGTCAAATTAAAATGTGGCTGGAGGCAGAACAAGAGTTTGATGCAGAATTCAGCTTATAGACTGAACTCATACGCAGACGTGTAGAAAACATTCACAAGTGGGAAATGTGTGTTTATCCTGCTAATATATGAATAACAAGAAGAGTTCTTGGAGGACTCCACAGAGTTTATGTTGTCTTCCTGTTGTGATTATTAGCTGGTAGAAATCCTCTTAAGGCAGGGTTTTTTAATCAAAAATCTGCAATGTAGTTAGTGAATGTAATGAAAATACTCTTAACAGCATTTATTCTGTTTAATCTAAGCCTGGAGTTTTGCCTAAACTTTGGAGGGTTTTCTGCTTTGCAATACATATTTGACTGCTTCATTTTTATTTCCAAGCTCATTTATGTGCTAAATGTGTTAATATCCTGACTACTTTTTAACAAATGTATTAATTAAACAATGTCTTGTTGTATTTAGATTCAGAGTCCATTCATCACTAAAAAAATTAGAGTTATCATTGATTAATTTGTAGAAATTATATATATATATTTCTCTCAATGATTTAATATTTTTATTGTCAAAATGTCAACAACCATTGACCCCAAAAATAAAGGAGAACAGGCTGGGTGTCAAAATATTTAGCGATAAAATAAGTAACCTGGAACATGACAGAGACTGGGGCCCAACAAAAGAGTGAGTTCTTCTTCTTCATCGTGGATGATTTACAATCTAAACATGTTGTGACTGACACAAGAAAAACAAGACTGTTGGCAAAAACCAATAAAGAATTTACACGTTTGTTGTTTCCTTTTTAAGAAAACAAAGATGATTGAAAAAGTTTGAGAGGGAAAAAATTATGATGGGAAAAAAGGATAAAGGGGAAAAATAAATAAAGAAGATAATGTCATTACACTACAAATAAAGGTAAAACTTTATAATAACATTCCTTAACAAGCTTTCTTAACACATTAATGAGCATTATTAACGTTCTTATAAGGTGTTAGTAAGACATTTATTGGTGTAATAAGCCT
>NW_023416927.1:186939-196152 GCF_002922805.2 Oryzias melastigma | reverse complement strand
AGTCCAATTCTCATATACAGTCAATGAGTCTCAAGCACATATCCATATGCTTCAAAAAATATTAGAATTTTGTGAATCTTTTGCCACATTTAGTCCAAAATCTGGATCTAATTGACTTTTTTCTAACTAATGATTCTAATTAAAAAAAATAAACGGTGTTACTCCATGAAATTAGAAACATACCAATGATTGTAAAGTTTATTAGAACAAGTGTCATGATGCTGCAGCCATGTAAGATCAAATGTAAGCCTACAACCTTTGACCCCCAAGGGAGAACTGCATGCAAAGGACCACTTCACTGAACAAAGAACAAGAAAGAGTTTTGCTCTTTTTAAACATAATACTGCTTCCTCCAAAGAGAAGTTACAAGTGGGTAAGTGTCTCTGAATGCTGCCTATGGAGAAATTGAATGTATTTTTTAACTGCCACATCGTAAATACAAGTGAAGCTTTTAGGCAATCATTTCCTTCCCGTCTGTTTATCTTTTACTTTTGGTTCATGGCAACAGTCCAGTTAGAAACCTAGAAAAATTCAGAGCATAAACAAAATGTGAACTGTTTAGGCCAGTGGTCTGCAACCTGTGGCTCCAGAGCCACATAGGGCTCTTCTATCTCTCCATGGTGGCTCTCTGGCTGAAGAAACATAAGATATTTTTAGAAGTAATGAGTACTTAATTAGCCATCCATCCATCCATCTTCTTAACCGCTTCTTCCCTTTCGGGGTCGCGGGGGTGCCGGAGCCTATCCCGGCTACTGATGGGCGAAGGCGGGGTACACCCTGGACAGGTCGCCAGTCTGTCTCAGGGCCTCAATCACACACATTCACACCTAGGGGCAATTTAGAGTCATCAATTAACCTATGAAGCATGTTTTTGGACGGTGGGAGGAAGCCGGAGTCCCCGGTGAAAACCCACGCATGCACGGGGAGAACATGCAAACTCCACACAGAAAGGTCCCAGCCGGGAGTCGAACCGGGGCCTTCTCGCTGTGAGGCAAGAGCGCTAACCACTGCGCCACCGTGCAGCCCTACTTAATTAGCATTTTCCGTATTTAATTTAGATTATAAATTGATGTCTGAGGTTCACATAGATGATAAACTATGTANCATGAAAACTGTTTGTAAGTGTCTTTGAATGTATGGATGTTTTTGCATCGTTTTTGTTATGCATGCTGTTCTAGATTTTTGGTCTGCAGTTTTAAAGAGTCAATGCTGAAGTCATAATGAACATTTGATCAAAGCAAACTATAAAAGGTGTTCAAATTGAAAAATGAAGCAAATAACTAAATTTTTGTGCAGTTCTATGCATCTAGATACAGATATTTAAAGTTTATTTGGTTCTTCACTTTCACATTTCAATTACCTTAATCAAACAAAAGGATTGAAACATCATACCTATTGAAGCACATCCAAAAATAAGGAAGAGTACAGTTCACACCAAAACAAAAATGATCACTGTCATGGAGCAACCTGCTGCTACCCTCTCCAGTCACCAGAGAGACACCAGAGAGAGCTCTCTCCAGAGTGTTGACCTCACCACCTGGACTCATCATCGTCAGCTGTTTCCCATCACCTCATCACCTCCTCAGTATATAGTCTGGCTCCACACTGTCACTCAGTGTGAAGTATTGTTTGTGCTACTCTGCCTGCATCACTGAGCGTTTCTACCTGGACCTGATCTTCTGTCTGACCCTGCTTATACTCTCACTGCCTGCCCTGAACCTCACCTGGACTCTGACTACTCTCTCTCTTCTCGGATGATCCCATTCTCGTGTTTGACCTCTGCCTGTCTGACCCTGCTTTAGTTTTGTGGACTTTTAACTCTGATAATAAACCTGCTGCACGTGGAACCAGCTGTCTGCCTGTTTGTCACAATCACGTTGACAAATATGTTACAATCATACAAAGTATTCAACCAAAGACATATTCATATTTATATATGCACACACAGACATATACATGTTTTTGTTAAACATATGTGAATGTCACCAGTATCAACTAATTATTTGACATTTTAATAGAAATCTACATATTTTCTTACAGTATTAACTTATTTTTTTTTATCCAAACAATTCAAAAGTTTTTTTTCCAAAAACAGAGGAATATTTCCATTTTACATAATTCAAACCTAAAATACCTCTGAAATGATAATGTTCTGCTCTCTCTCTCAAGGACAAGCTGCTTTTACAGGCACAAAACAACATTTCCAACATTTTATGAGAATATTCTATGAGTGTCATCTTTTGTTCCAGCTTCTGTATTTATACCAAACAGCACCTTGTGTGGTTTGTGGTTCATCGACGGGTCAGAGGTTTTGAAGGTTTAAGGTGAGAAAAGATGTCAGAATATGTCTGCTGAATTTGGTGTTGTCTTGTCATATTTCAATGTACATCCCAAAGAATGTGTTTGAGCTGCAATGTGCAATTTAAAGTGTGCTATTACGATGAATCTAATTCATTTGTTTATTCAGGGAAAAAAAAAATGTAGTTTCAGACTAATAAACCCTCAAATACCCATTTCAGCTCAAGATACTAAGACAAAATAATAAATCAATGTGATGACCCCAAAAGGAAGAAGCTGGAAGACAAAGAAAACATTTCACTTTGCTTAGAAAACATTTCTATTCAAATACAAATGCCTTATTTATACCAAAAAGTAATAGGTTTGTGGCAGTCCCTCCTCATCTTCCGGCTTCATGGATTGGGATTGCTGGGTCAGTTGTCATTATTTGTGCAGAAGGTGTAAAGTCTTGAGCATTTTCCTGCACACTTCTTCTTTGTAGAATTAGTTCCAGACCCCAGAATCCTGACCAGCTCAGAACCAGCCCTCTTTTTTAGCTGGGTCAGCTTCTATGCGTCCATAGATCCACGAGTGCTGCCCAAACAGTCGACTGAGCTGCAGATCTTCACAGAAACTCCTCAGGATGTCTGTTAACGAGGACCTCACTGCCTTTTCCTTTACACCTTTAGATCTGCTAAATTGGCTCAAGTGGCACCAGACTCAGGGCCGTGTTCTTGTAGTGATAACTCTGCAGATCACACATAGGGCTTCAGTCCTGCATGTCTTCATCAAAGCACCAAACTCTCTGGTCTTATTTACAGCTTTCTATGAATTTAGGCAAGGTAAGTTTATTTGTATATTTCATGTACAGAGACAATTCAAAGTGCTTTACATAACATGTTAAAAGAAACAATCAAAAGAAATAGTAAAAATGTGGTGATTAAAATAAAANTAATATAATATAAGTCTATGATTTACCCACTGAATGTTTTTTCACACAATTACAAATAAAGGTTTGTGTTTAAAAAAAAAGAAGAAGAACTTAGAAAGTCTCGTCCAATGAACTTAATGAACGTTCCTTTGGTCCCGCCTTCAGATGACTCCAACCAATGAAAAAATGAATTTCCTGAGATCTCCACTGAAAAGACTAAGTAGGCGGTTCCATTTTATACCTGGTCCAATAGCGAAAGAAAGGGGGTGACCTTCTGGCCAATAGGCGTTTAGGACGTATGTTCAGAGGTTATAAATTACAAGGTGACAGGCGGTCAACTCCTCCACTTATTGGCTGCCGCTGTGCGCGACACTATCGAAGTGTGGACCCTCTGAAAGCTGTAACTAGACGGTAAAACCCATCTTTAAAGCACGTTGAACGGGTCATTTCAGTTTAGACGTGATTTAAATGTAGGTTCGGTGCTGTTTCGAGTGTTTTTATCGTTTACGGTGCAGTCTTGGCTTAGTGCTGGAAGCCTGGTCCGCCATTCAGTCGGTTAGCTTCAAGTCACGAAACATGTTCGCGTGTTTTCGACAAACGCAGCGGTCGTTGAGCGCTGTGACAGTCAGGGTTTACGTGGTGTCACCCTCTAACCGGGTCACCCGCACCAGCATTCGCTCTGGTTTCCTCACACACCGACACCAAGATGTCTGACGGTCGGGGCCTACACGTCCAACCGCGGTCCGCTGCCGGGTTGTCGCCGCTGCCGCGGCTGGGAGCGTCCTCCAACCCTCCGGATGTGTCCTACAGGACAGGGAATCGGGTTTACCGTGGAGTTCACGGTGATTCGTTGGCCGGGCTCCGTGTGCCTTCCAGCCGCTCGTTGTTGACCTTCACGTCTGCAGGCTGTTAGCATGCTAGCTTAGCTTTGAGTCCCGCCTGAGGACGGTCAAGCGGAGCCGGGTCACTGACACCGCCGTGCAGGAGGGTCCTCACTGGTTCCAGTGCTCACGCTGCCTGGTTTAAATGCAGATTTTTATTTTTACGTTTGATCTTGAGCTGATGTCTGACTGCGTGCAACGCTTTGACCGAACCCCCGGTGACTAACCTGCTAATCTGGTCAGGTTAAGCTGCTCGTCTGTTCTCAGACCCGATAGAGACGAGTACAGCACGCGCGATTTACCCTAAAGTGACGTTAACCTGTCATCGTCACTTGTCATTGGGCTCCTCGCGGTTCTGATCACATATTGAAAAATATGTTTAAATTTAGCGTCCTGTTTAAAAAAAAAAAATCACACCTATAGCTCATAAACTAGACGCATCTCATCTGTTTTTCCTGTGAACTTCACTAGTTTTGTCATTACCCATTTTCTGTTTAGTTCTATAGCTGACTAATGAGAAATGGTTCAAACTCTGCAGCAAAAGCCTCTCATTAAGTTTTCTGAAGCCAGGGAGGATTTACTGTGGTCCCATCAAGTTTTTGCAATACCAGATCTTTCTTTGTGGTTTTAGGCTCCAAATTGTGAACCAGACTTGAATGTCCGCAGCTGCACTTCTTTGATCAAATTAAAGCCAGTCTACCCGTCATCCCCAACTAACACAAAACTGTCCCTGTGTTTCCAGGTACCAGCCATGTATGCCTGCTCCAAGTTTGTCACCTCCTCTGCTGTGGTAAGTTGTGTCTTGTTCTTTGGGAATGTTGGGGTCACCGTTGCAGAGCAGACTGCAGTTTGGGGTTTGACCTGATTCTTGTGGACAGATGCAGGACTAGCGTACGTGTGTGTATTATGACTTTTTATTCACTTCTGTCGTCACAGCAGAGGAATTCTTCTGCTGTTGAGAAGAGCTTATCTGTGCATCATTTTATTGGTGGTTAGACTGTAGAAACACTGATCCATCAGATTTTTTTGATGAAAAATGACTCATTGAAGGATGTTGTTAGCCTAAACTTTGACAGAACTAATAGATCAACTCTCCAAGCATTACGCTGAAACATCTAAAGCCACTCTGGGTCCAAACATTGGACAACTGAGTATCTCATCTGTTGCAGATGTTTTACCTGCCAGGACTAAGAGGAACACGGATCAGAAAAATGTACAGACCGCCTCATTGTCCTTCTTTTGTGGCATGAATAATAGCACAAATATTAAAAGAAACTAGCATTTTCTCAACAGGTTAAATAATTTTATTACGTATAAATTCCTTTCAAAAATAAGACACCTTGGGCCGGGCTGGATCATCCCAGTGCAGCTTTGGACAGCATAAGATGATATGTACTTTAAACTAATAGAGGATCAGATTTTTGTTTTAACGGCAGTTTTGCTTAGTATTTGAAATCCATGTATTCTGGAGGAAGCATAGGGCATTAAGGTGCCCTTCAGTCATTCATTTATGAACTTAACTAAATTAAATAAATGCTAATTTTGTAACCCGTACTAGAAAAAAATACTATTTTATTTTTCTTTAGCCAGAAAGCCACCATGGAGACGTAAAAGAGCCAGAAGTGACTCTGGAGCCACATTTTGCAGACCTCTGATCTGTTCAATGAAAGTCTTCTCTCAGAACTTTCATGTTCCTGTGTTTATAAAAGAAGTTTATGCATCTAAAGCAGGGGGGGGGGTCAAACTCAATCACACAGGGTGCCAAAATCCAGAACACACCTTAGGTCTCGGGCCGAACAGGATAAACATTTATTGAACACTCTAAAACTATATTTTAAAAACTTTTAAACTGTAACTTTTTTTTAAAAAAATTGTGAGTTGGATATATAGCATTACCTGTATTAATGCTAGTGTGAATGAATTTAGCCGCTGAAGATGCTAGTGCTAATAGCTGAAAATGCTGAAGCTATATATAAAGCTATAAATGAAGCTATAAAGCTATAAAATATTAGATAACTGCCAAATTAGGCTAAAAAACTTAAAAAAAAAATTAAATTAAATTAGCCAGCAAAGCTAGCGTGTAGTTGAAATATTGGCTAAACTCCAAGAAAACCCCTAAAAAAATGCCAAAATAGTCCAAAAAGCTAGCAGAATGCTAATTTTTCAAATTTTTAAAACTATCTTTTTAACATAACTATGAATAATTAAAAGGCAGGAATATTATTCCAGAATAAATCAACTTAAACCTTAAATAACTTTCAATATTTTACTCTCCAAACAAATATATTTTGTTAAAATTATTCAAGTTAGAATTGAGTACAAGATAACATCGGGCCATTAATAACAATAAAATAAAAAGATCTGGAGGGTCGGATAGGATTACCTGGAGTGACCTGGGCCTTGACTCCGACACATGTGATCTAAAGTGTCTTTTCTTTGGTCTCCTTGGCAGCTGCGTGGGGGGTCCAGGGTGCTCGCCCGGCCAGTCTCTGTGTCCATTTTCAACAGACCTGAAGCCACAGCGGAGCAGCAGGTGAGCTGCAGCACCTGAGCTGTTTTTGTAGTGCATTCTAACCAATCAACCATTGTGTTCCACAAAAACCAGTAAAGTCTTTTTGTTGACTGCTGGCTGATTTGGACATCTCTTTCCTTGTGAAGGCCCTGCTGCCAGTCAGCCGGTCTGCGGTCCTGAGCCGCTCCTTTCAGACCTCCGCTGTGTCCCGGGACATTGACACTGCAGCCAAGTTCATCGGTGCTGGTGCTGCCACGGTGGGGGTCGCTGGTTCAGGAGCCGGAATTGGAACTGTGTTCGGCAGTCTCATCATCGGATATGCCAGGTAAGCAGACCTATGGTTCTGCTGATTCTCTGACCACACACCCTGATGGGGGGCTGAGGTCCATCGTGGTCTGCTGTCACTGATCCCCAGATGAAAACCAGAGGATCACTTTTGGACACCACAAACTTTTTTTAAATCTAAAAATTGAGTTTCAGATGACATTTTTTTGAAAACACCAGAAACATTTGTATAAATTATATAAGAGAGAGTTTTTATCTGGAAGTGTGGAAAAAGATGACGAGTCAGTTTGGTCTGAAATGTAGACCAAGATCAGAGTTTGTACTGAAGAA
Source organism: Oryzias melastigma (assembly GCF_002922805.2). Lineage (NCBI taxonomy): Eukaryota > Metazoa > Chordata > Actinopteri > Beloniformes > Adrianichthyidae > Oryzias > Oryzias melastigma. Next base: position 188,936 of record NW_023416927.1, on the reverse strand, counting down.
ACATTCAAGGAGACTAGAAAAAAAATGGGAGTCAGGACAAAAACCCTCAAAATAACTTTCTCTGAGAATGGAAACGCATGAAAAGAACATGTCGAATAGAAGATTGACAAATGTTGGGAAGAAAATGGAATGGAGCCCCCAAAAAGACTAAGACTCCTAACTATAAGTTCAGTCACTGAATCTGTGGAAGTCTCTACTTTGAGGTTTGGATTTCAGTCGAAAGTGGATGTCCTCATGTCCTACTTCTCTACATCCATGAACCTCCTCTTCGGTCTCCTCTAGACCTCCTTTCCCCAACATTATCCTGTTCCTCCTCTCAACGTGTCCAAACATCTCTGCCACCTCCAGCTCTGCATCAGTCTCTACAAGAATAACATGGCTGCTCTCACCACAGTCTTCTACAACTTTCTTTTCATTCTTGATGACACTCTTTAGTCACGCATTACACCTGAAACCTTCCTCCACCCGTTCCAACCTGCAGACTCCTCTCCACCTCTTTCTCTGGTCTGTTGACCGTAAGAACTTAACCCTTTAACACCAAAGCCTCATAATGTTCGCCTGGACTTTTCTGCTCATTTAGACTATGAAAGGGTCAGAGAATGTCATACATGTATGCTTTTGCCCCCTTTTCCAGAAGACATTGAATTTTCGATATCTATAATCATTTTACAATTCATTCTATTTCATAGTGTTGGACCACTTTAAATAGTGAAAAAAACCACAAAATTGAAATGTGATTTTTAGAGTTTTTAGTGAGAAAACAGTGCAAATGAACATGTTTTGTTTGTTAAAAGTTTTAATTTGTCCAGTATCAAACTATTTACAAGAACATCTGTCTCTCTAAATGTGCAAAAAACTGTATAAAATGTCAAATATCTAGAGGCGTTTTTGATCACACAGGGCAGTTCTGTCCTCTTTGACTTCTTAAGGTCTTGGTGATGCTGCTCCTCCAGGGAGTGGTTAGGATGCAGAATTTGTAGCATCAGTGGGAAAAGGTTTCACCTGCTGATGGTTTCCTTTATTCAGAAATGGTTGGACACCTGGGATGTGTCAAGGGTTGGACCTCAGAGGATAAGGGCCTCCAAAAGGTTCTGTATCTTTCTTCCACTGATGTTGATGTGATGAGCAGCTTAGGTCCCTGACCACATCACCAGAACCTCCAACATCATCACGTTTTCTCCTCTTTGGTCCTCCAGCATTATCAGCTCCAGCTCAGAGGAAACTTGAAGAAAAATATTTTTATTTGTTGTGATATTTGTTTCCTGAACAAATGTAAAAATGTGCTTATTTTATATGATTACTTATAATCTAGGAGTAGAAAAATTAGCTAACTTACATTTGAATGACATTTCTCTCACACAGTTTGTTTCAGAGTAAAAAGTAGCAAGAACTTAATTCCTTTAGATAAACAGCCTGGATATGCATCTCCACACACACACACGTTACCTTTTCTCTCCAAAAATGACTCGCTCCACTACTCCTTCGGTCTGTCTTCGCTTGGCCTCCATGGAGGTTATATTTCCCACGATGGTCGTCTTTTAGACATTTTTCTTTTTTTTTTTGTCGCAGTTATAAAGACTTTTTTTGACCTCTCTGCTTCTCTTCGCCTCTCCGCCGGTCTTACCGGTGAACGAAGGAGCTCCTGGGGGGGTTCTGGGCGAGATTCCTGTAATGGCACGATATTGACAGGAAAGCAAAATGTCTCCGCTTTCAGAAACTGTTGGCATTTTTCAAATGGAGCAAATCGTTCAGGAATTCAAAGATCGCTTGTGCAAATGTGTCTCTGGCGACACACTTGGTGTAAAAGAGTTAAAGTCCTCCATTTTCACCACCTCTGCCCCCTGTAACCTCACCGTTCCTCTGGAGGTCCTCTCATTTACACACAGATCATCTGTCTTCCTGCAGATGACCTTCATTCTTCTCCTTTCCAGATCAAATCTCCACCTCTCAATGTTCTTCCACCTCCTCCTTTCTACTCTTAAAAGTCACACAGCACC
>NW_023416927.1:174964-186922 GCF_002922805.2 Oryzias melastigma | reverse complement strand
TCTTCCATCACTTGATCCTCTGCTCTGTTCTTATCCTCTTCATCTTCCTCACCACCAGAATCCTCCTCATCCCAACAATCTATATCTGTTTAGCTCCATGCTCAAGCCATGACTTTGCAGTCACTGATCTATTTCAGATTGCAATGTCTTCATTTAAATGCCCCCCTCCCATGCTCCTGTCTTTACTGGAAAAATGTCTTCTCTGTATTTCCATCCTTATAACAAAGTCCACCACCCTCTGTCTGCTCCAAAAGCCACACCCCCTCAGAGGAAATTTTAACAGAGGCTTCAGATCAACATGAAACATGGCTTTTTAAGACATTTAGGTTGTGGGATTTTGGTTAAAAACGCCATTAAAACACTACTAGAAACTCTTTTTTTTTTTTTACATAAAAAAATGCCATAGTTAACTGTCACTGTAAACCAGCTTAAAGTTGTACTACTATTATTAGACTATTATTTTTCCTATTTTTACACCTATTAATTTTTGTCTTGTTTGCTTTGTCCTTGTTCATGAGAGCGTGAGTCACCAGCGTCTAATTCCTCGTCTCAGCTCTCGTACTGATTCTAAACTCTGGTCCCAGCAGGTTTTAAGTGTTAAAGTTCAGTGAAATGACGAGATCGTCTCTGAATGTGTTTTCCACCTCCTGGTTTATTTCAGCAGTGAAGTGTGTTGTGGATTCTAACAGTGTCCCCTCGGTCTCCTGCAGGAACCCCTCCCTAAAGCAGCAGCTCTTCTCCTATGCCATCCTGGGTTTTGCTCTGTCTGAGGCTATGGGTCTCTTCTGTCTGATGGTGGCGTTCCTCATCCTGTTCGCCATGTAAACGCAGAGCCACACCTCCCCTTACCGCGTTCCGGTTGGCGTCTCTCCCACTTTGTTCTGGAGAAAGGGTGGCGGTTCCAGAGCGGGAGGTCCGAGCGGAGCTTGACGGGCCATTCCAACCCACAGAAACACAAAAATCAAGGAGAATTTTTTCCATCAGATGAACAAACCTGCAATCCTACATTTTTATGTTCCCACTCTTTTTGTTTTTCTCAACTTTACGTGAAACTCTCTTCATTTGAAGGCTGTCCTAAATAAAGAATTGATAACCGAGAGTTCTGCTCTGATCTTTGTCCATCTGTCTGATCACGTACGTTAACCAAGGCCAGTTTATCAAACTCCAACATTTGTAAATAAAACAGGAAAATTCAAGTTATATTCCAAAACTCTAAGACTCAAACACCAACCTCACTGGTTTCCTGCATTCTCTCGTACTTTCTGCTGATTACCTGGATCAGGTGTTTCCAGTTCTCTCTGTAAACTGCAGTGTGAGCGATGCTCGCGCTGCAGCTGGAGGGTTGATCTTGGAGACCAAGAGTCTTCCTTCCCCCAGCATCAGTTAAAGAATTGTCAATTGTCCCATCAGGTGCAAAATGAGTAAAAAAAAAAAAAAAAACTGGAACCGTTTGGTGGTTGAAGTTAACTCTTTATGCTGAGTGTCAAGCATGTACCATTGGGGCCCGTTTAGTCTGGACTTGAACCAGAAACTGGTCGCTAAGCTTTTGGGGAATTTTTTATTTAAACCTTTATTTATCCAGGCAGGACAAATTGAGAACGGCACTCTTAATTTCAACTGAAGCCTGCAAAAGGCAAGACTTTAAGAAAAAAAAACGTTTTTAGACCGATACTCTACATCACTGACTGTACATGAGAACTGGACTGAATGAGCGTGACATCACTCTGAAAGTAACTTACTCCTGTTTCAATTCAATTTAGTCAATTCAGTTGACATTTTTTTGCAATACTGATGCAGCCATGTTGGAGCCACATGTCATCAGTGAGCATTAGTGATTGGTCAGAGTTGGTTTGGGTTATTTCTACTTTCACCAAGATATCTGATTGGTCAGTTTATAATTTGAATAATTTACAATAAAAAAGGATTATTAAGAAAATGTTAAAGGTATAAGAGCAAGAATGTGTATTCTGACCAATAGAATGACCAATGGCTGTTAATTTATTGTTTAGAAGATTATAGGATTATTGGCATCTTGGATGTACAGCATGTACTTCCTGTTTGGAACACGAGGGGGAGGAGTCACTCAGTCCAATTCTCATATACAGTCAATGAGTCTCAAGCACATATCCATATGCTTCAAAAAATATTAGAATTTTGTGAATCTTTTGCCACATTTAGTCCAAAATCTGGATCTAATTGACTTTTTTCTAACTAATGATTCTAATTAAAAAAAATAAACGGTGTTACTCCATGAAATTAGAAACATACCAATGATTGTAAAGTTTATTAGAACAAGTGTCATGATGCTGCAGCCATGTAGGATCAAATGTAAGCCTACAACCTTTGACCCCCAAGGGAGAACTGCATGCAAAGGACCACTTCACTGAACAAAGAACAAGAAAGAGTTTTGCTCTTTTTAAACATAATACTGCTTCCTCCAAAGAGAAGTTACAAGTGGGTAAGTGTCTCTGAATGCTGCCTATGGAGAAATTGAATGTATTTTTTAACTGCCACATCGTAAATACAAGTGAAGCTTTTAGGCAATCATTTCCTTCCCGTCTGTTTATCTTTTACTTTTGGTTCATGGCAACAGTCCAGTTAGAAACCTAGAAAAATTCAGAGCATAAACAAAATGTGAACTGTTTAGGCCAGTGGTCTGCAACCTGTGGCTCCAGAGCCACATAGGCTCTTCTATCTCTCCATGGTGGCTCTCTGGCTGAAGAAACATAAGATATTTTTAAAAGTAATGAGTACTTAATTAGCATTTTCCGTATTTAATTTAGATTATAAACTGATGTCTGAGGTTCACATAGATGATAAACTATGTAGGTTTTTACATCCTGTTGACCTGAAGACGTCTTGTTTGATCAACTCTACCTCCAGAATGAACAGATTTTATATGAAAAGCAAAACTTTGGTAAAAAGTTTGATCTTTTATGAGTTAAAAGCTCATATGCTGCACAACATTGGTTACATGTTCAGAGCTGCATCGAGATGATTTATATAAAAAAAAAAACCTCTTTTCAGGGCTTTTTGTACCAATTTGATATTTTTTTTTCATTGTTGCGCAACCAGTATGGTCGTGCCATACTTTTGTTTGTGCCAAAAAAAAGATACAATTCATATTTATTATTTTATAAAACAGTATGGTCATGAATGGTAATAATATTTTCTTAAAGGCTAAAGTAAGACTATGTGGCTCATTATAGGTTTTGATCAGTAGAAAATTAGCCCAAATGGCTCTTTTACTGAAAGGATGCCGACCCCTGCGCTGTAATAATGCGCCTGGCAGGTGTGATTATTGTTACATCTGGTAATTAAGTTGATGTTTTTTATATTGATTTATTACTGTTCTTAAACATTAAAAGCCATTTTCTGATGAGTAATTTGAGCCTTTGGGGCTTTAACTTCTCTGTCCCTCACAATTTACTTCCACAAATAACCCGAATTTCTATCACCGGAAGTGTGTGTGTGGAAAAATCAGGACACATAAGGTTTATTTTGAAAATCCGGCCGGAAGTTGACCGGTGAGGCCATGACTTGACAAGACAGAAAATCCCGAAGTTGCGGTCTGTTCCTGGAGTTGAGTCGCTGAAAACGCCGTAAAGTCACCCGGTTGCTTTGGCTGTTTTCTAAACGCGACAACGAGCGGAGCTTTGGCGGATTCGGTGGCCGAAAGGAGGGGGTCGGTGAAGTCTTTTTGAAGTCTAAATTGCCCAAGGAGGCCCGGGAAATGTTGGGTGAAGCTAACGCTGAATAGCCATCATGTCGTGGGAAGAAGCGTCTCGTTCTCCGGCCTCGCCTGTGCTTCGTTCGCCCGCTCTCTGATCCCACCCGGAAGCGCTGGACTGACTTCGGGCTCGGCTGTCAATGACGGTGAAGTGCGGCTCTATAAATTAGTCGACGGTGACAGATTGACGGAAGCTTGCTAGCCATGGCGGACAGCGTCGGGGAAGAGTCCAGCGTCGGTTCGCTCGGCTTAGGCGTTACCGGACAGGGCGGCGGAGCCTCGCCGTTGCCGACTTTGGCCACCTCGCTGCCGGGGGGACTTCTCGCAGCGAGCGTGGGTCACCCCAGCACCTCCTCGGCCTCCTTCCCCCCCGCCGCGGTCGCGCAGAGTGGCCTAACGGCCGTGGTGGCCCCCATGTCCGCAGTGGCTCCCACCGCCGCCAATTTCGGGGACACCTTTACCCCCGGCTCCTCGCCACCTGTCGTGGCCGTGTCTCCCATCGCGCACGCATCCTCCCCCGTGCCGGGTGTGGGGCTGGGGGTAGCGGGAGGGGGCCTCCTGTCCCAAATCCACGCCACTTCCTGGGACCCGACTCTGAGCACAGACTGGGACAACGAGAAGGCTTCGCAGCAGTGCATCCTGAGGATAAAGAGGTAACCGGGGCGGGTTAAAGGTCACCCACACACCTGCAGTAACAGAGGGCAACCCCCCTCATCCTCTGACACTCACTTCACCTGACTCCCCCAGGAGCCACATGACCCTGGATCCGGTCTAAAGTTCACTCTGATCTCACCTGTTGTGTTTTTTAAGTGCTGGCTAGTTCTGTCAAAGGTCAAATGGTTATGCCCCACCCTCCCCCCAGGTACTGAGAAAGTGAAAGCAAAAGTTTCTAACTTGAAAAGATTCCAGTAAGTCTACAGGAAGTTTGTCACAGCTCTATTTGAGTTTTGTTTCCAGACCACACAGACAAACTTTGTTTACTCAGTTATCAGACATTTCCTAAAGAGGGGGTTGGGAGGTGAATAAACAAAGGTAATCTGACTCACAGCACTAAATTCAGTAAATATCATCTTTTCGCACTAGGGGACAAAATCTAAAACACACCTTAGGTCGAACAGGATAAACATTTATTGAACTCTCTAAAACTACATTTTTACAACTTTTAAACCGTAACTTTTTTTAAACGTAATTATGAACAATATGTATAGCATTACCTTCGATAATGCTAGTTTGAATGCTGTAAGCTGAATTTGGCCACTGAAGATACTAGTGCTGATAAGCTGAAAATGATGGCTAAAAACGCTGAAGCTGGTGACTGAAAACGCTGAAGCTCAAATATTTAGCTAAAACATTAGCCAAACAACAACAAAAAAACTTAGGTTAGCCAAAACAGCTAGCGTTTAGCTGAAAAAATACCTAAACTTCAAAAATATAAAACTGAAAAAGTCTAAATTAGCTAATGCAGCTAGTTTAAAAATATCAGACAAACTCAAATAACCTAAAAAAAATAAAAAGAAGAGCTTAAATTAGCCAAAACGGCTAGTTTGTAGCTGAAATATTAGCTAAACTCTGAAATAGCCTAAAAAAATAACTTAAGTTGTGTCTGAATTCCTCCTCTAATCACTATATAGTGTGTTTGCCATTTTCTAGTGCTGTCTGAATCTACTCATTCCAAAATCGAGTGCACTTGAAATTCCCAGAAGTCTTTGTGAAAAACTAGCTTGCATCGATGCTCAGTAGATTAGCAAATATAGACCACAATGCATTGCGATCGAACAATTTTGAACAAAAAAAACGTGTTTAAATGTAGTATTTGAAAAGCCTAAATTAGCCAAAACAGCTAGCATGAAGCTAGTGGCTGGGTGGCTCAGTGGGCTAGGTGAAGGGCTGACACTCAGGAGCGCTGGGTTCGATTCCCAGGGTTGTCCACTGATCCCCACCCAGATTGGGTCCTTAGCCAAGACCCCTTGATGCTGCTGCCTAACTGGGTCCCTGTGCCCCTCAAGTACAGGGTTGTGTCAGGAAGGGCATCCGGCGTAAAAACTCTGCCAAATCACTGATGCCAAACAGAGGGTGCTGTTACGCTGTGGTGACCCCGAAAGGGATAAGCCGAAAGTGAAAGAAGAAGAAGAAGAAGAAGAAGCTAGCATGAAGCTGAAATATTTGCCAAAATCCGAAACAGCCTAAAAAAAAAAAAAAAAAGACCAAAATTTGCTAAAACAACTAGCGTGTAGCTAGCTAAACTCGACAATAGCCTATAAAAACTAAAAATGAAAGGCCTAAATTAAGCAAAACGGCTAGCATGTCGCTGAAAAATTAGCTAAATTCCAAAACAGCCTAAAGAACAGAAAAGCCTAAATTAGCCAAAACAACTAGCGTGTAGCTAGCTAAACTCAAAGATGGCCTAAAAAAACTTAAATGCATTTAAAACCTCAAAAATTAAAATTTTTCATGGTATGGCCCCTTTAAAGAGTACCGGGAACACCTCCACAGTAGATCAAAAGAAACTTACAAACTAATGTTGTTATTACACTTGTAAAAGTGAATCTTTTTAGGGTTACATGTCATTGATCCACATTAAATATCTAATTAATTTAAACATCTGTCCCAAGGAAGAAGGAGTTTAAACCAACAGAGTTCTGAGTCTCAGACCAGTTTCTTTTCTCATCCAGATATACAGTATGTATGTGAAAAATCTCAAACGTAAATGCTAGCATATGTTAGCTAAGCAGCTAACATTAGTGCACTCTTTGATTTTCTCTGAGTGATCTTCTGATTCCACATCTCATGTTCTTCTGTTAAATAAAACAAAAAGAGGAAATATTCCTAGTTTTTCAAGAAAGTTACTTTTGTAAAACTTTAAACATAAAGGAAAGTTGGTTAAACTGTAAGAAAAATGTAAACAGTCATCGACTTTGTTTTGACTGGCAGATATTGTGATGCAAGTTTTAATGCAGTTTCTGTAACACTGGGTTGAATTTTACAGACACATTTCATTGGTGGTCCTGGATAGATGGTTATGTGAATGTCCAATCAGCCTGAATGTTTATCCAATCTTGATTTTTGGATCTGTGAAGAACCAAACTCCTCATGCAGATCCATGTCAGACACATCCCACTGTGTCTGAGCTGTAAATGTCTGTCGTACCTGTTTGCTTTGCTCAGGTGATGCAGAGTTTTGGGACTGCTTCTCATTGTTCTCTCTGTCTGCAGGGATATCATGTCCATTTACAAGGAACCTCCTCCTGGCATGTTTGTGGTTCCTGATCCTCAAGATATGACCAAGGTAAAGAGCAGAGCCAGCCAGTGAAGCTGGAGGTTTAACTCTTGTTCTCTGGTGGATTTCCACATTTTAAAATATATAAAGTCAGTCTGCAGCATTGTTTGAAAATATAAGTTTTTCTGAGGCTGAAAACAAAATCAGACCAATCCAGGATCAAACTGAGGAAACGGATGTTTGAGGGGGGATCCCGTTAAGGATGGAGCATATTGGGTGATATTTAAGGGTGGGGCATTCCACTGCCCCTCAACAATAGTTCCTCATAAGTTCAAAAATGATCCCAGCTTTTGTTTATCTGTTGTTTGCCATCATCCCACATAAACATTTGGAGCCTGAACAGATGTAAGTGAATTTACTGTTTCAATTGGGGTCTTTTGTCTTGGTTTCATTTTTGGAAGGCTTCAGTCATGTTTGATTTATTCAAACATAAAAAGCACATAATAATACAAGCAAAATTAAAATTTTAGAAAAGTCAAATCTTGCCAAGGTGTGTTACAAAATGCAGTTGGGTTTATTCCAAATGGTCACACACCTCAGTCGAAAACTTAAATAAAAAACAGTAAGTAAACAAATGGAGGACTAGATTGAAGAATTTAAAGCAGAAAATCAAATGGCTCTAACATGACTCCAAATAACATAGATTTTCTGATAATTAGATTGGTAAACATATATTTTTTAATTTTTTAAACAAAATCAAACCTCATTTCTCTTCCTTGAGATCAAAATATTTTAGGTCATTTTTCTTGAATCTCGCCATCAAGAACTTAAACTCATTTAACAATTTGCTGCCACGGTAACAGAAAACTTAACTTGTGACTCATGGATAGGAGGATGTCTGGCTTCCTCGACTCCATGGATGACATGACCTGACATCACCTTAATGCTGCTATGAGATGATCATGTTGTAGCAGTCAGATCTGTAGTTGCAGCAGAAAGTTGCTCAGTAAGGATCTGGAATGTTGTCTCCTCAGATCCACGCACTGATCACAGGACCGTTCGATACACCTTACGAGGGCGGCTTCTTCCTTTTCCTGTTCCGCTGCCCCCCGGACTACCCCATCCACCCTCCACGGGTGAAGCTCATCACCACTGGACACAACACTGTTCGCTTTAACCCCAACTTCTACCGCAACGGCAAGGTGTGCCTCAGCATCCTGGGGTAAGTCCACTTTCTGCTGCTTAACCCTCTGGAACCTAGAGCCTAAAACTTCATTTTTGTCTACTTTTGAATTTGTATTTTCAATTTGAAAGACTACCTGCTTACTTATTTAATATAATTTTAATCAGCACAACTTCACCTATGTGACACTCCCTTTACTGTGTCCTTTTTTCATGTTGTATTCACACACTAGACAGAGAAAAAACAGAAAATTCTGTCTGGAAAAATTTGATTTTTTCTTTTTCTGCGGAAACTCCAAAAATGTTTAATGGACTGTTTTTACAACATAGAATGAAATTTTAATGTGTCATTTGATAAAAACAGGAAGAATAAATTCTGCCAACAAACTAATCAACATGTTTTTGAATGAAAATTAAAATAAAATCCAAGTGAAATCACAGATTCCTTTGGGCCACATATATGAACAGTTTCTGCTGACACAGTGTGTCCCACAAAGACGAGGCATTTCTCCATCTCTGCCTCACTGCTTTATAAGCTGGACTTTGCAAGGGAGGGGGGGCTGCCGTCACAGTGCATGATCACGCACACAGACAGAAACACACAGACAGACACGTTCCTGCGCTAACACAGACGACAAACGCACGCGGATGGCAGGGTGGTCTGTCGCTGGCAAAAAAGTCTGAAATGTGTCGGTGTTTATCCAAAGTAGATGAAGACAGCAAGTGTTGTCACAGATGTAACAAAAACATTTATTGTAAGGGCAGGAACATCAGTAATTAGTGGAGAAAACAAACGGTGCCTAAGTACACCTGATTCTATCAGAGAGGTGCACTTGAATTTAATCTGTTAGATCCAAGCATCTGTCTATGTTTATGAAAACCTCATTTCTATGACCATTTATTTTCCACATCAGTTTAAAACAAAACGGTTATTTTTTAACTTTGAGATTAACCCATTTCTTTTGCATATTATTATATTTATTTATTTGAATGAAAACACGCCCTTGTTACATTGCTATTTAAGTTAAAGTCTTAACATTAGTTCTGACCATTGAAATGCACTTTCTCTATTTACAGATGTATAGCAGACTGAAGTGTTTGTACTTCCTGTTGTTCAATTTATTTGTAGGTAAAACTAGTTCTGCAAATTTGTTGGAATACATAAGAGCCATACACTCTTACTTTGTACTTGTAAATATTTTTTTCTCAAGTATTTAAAAAAATACAGACAGTTCCGTTCCGTTTCGCTCTGCCCACCACATCAGGTGTTTCGCTCTGCGCTGCAGCCGTCAAATCGATTCTCATCTTCCACCTTATGTGTTAAAATAAAAGATCACTTTTATCCAAAAACTACAAAGAAACGCCATACTCTCCCTTTAATTCAATGCAAACTTTAACACATCACATGTCAGACACATTAACACGTCTGACATCCGTACTTCCACAATGCCGGCTTTACACTGAAGTTCTATTTCCAATCCGCTGACCGAGAAACAGGTCTGGGTTTGACAGTAAAGAGTCTCAAAATGAAAACCTACAAACTGTTGGTTTATATTAAAGGTCACCTGGCCATGCAATTACGATCGTTAACACTGTAGAAAACACAGTGGTGGGACGATAAACCACTCCTCCGGAAGCCAAGGGGGAACTGAGCAGAGACGCAACGGAGAATAAAATGGATCTAAATTTTAGAAGAGGTCTTTAGCAAAATCAGACTCTACATCACATTTCCAAAACTGTTTTTTGCTTGAAGGAAATCTTTTCTAAATGTGTGTGTTTAGGACTTGGACCGGTCCAGCTTGGAGTCCGGCTCAGAGCATCTCATCTGTCCTCATATCCATTCAGTCTCTGATGACGGAGAACCCCTACCACAATGAACCAGGATTTGAGCAGGTAACGTTCCCAGCCCTTCAGATTAGCTCAGGCTTCGTCTCAGGGACTGTAGCAATGAGTGCACAGACGTACTGGCCAATGAAACGGGATGCAACACAGAGCATTGTTGGTGTTTGAAATGAGGAGAAAAATAAACTTTTAGGTAAAAATAAGGGGGGGAATTCCACAAACAGCCACTAGGGGGCATGGTTGAATTGGTTTTCCCATGAGGTTCAAATTGGAGACCACACAGGTCACATGATCCTGTGATTCTGTGTAGAGTCCTTTTGAAAGCAGTTTCTGTTCTGTTTGTGTTGCATTAACCGCTGTTTTAACTCTAACCGCACTTGTAAAAGGTCATTAAACAACTCAAATAATCAAGTGAAGCCTCAGAATTGTCTCCATGTCTTTCTTCTACATTTGATTTGTTTCTATATTTTAAAGAGTGTTTCAGACATTTACAGACACGAATGTTAACAATCGTCTGTCAAGGACTCATTCTCACACAAGGGGCCAAAATCCAGAACACATCTTAGGTCGATCAGGATAACATTTATTGAACACTTTAAAACTACATTTATAAACCTGTAACTTTTTAACATAATTATGAACTAGACGCATTAGATGCATTACTAGCATTACCTGTGATAATGCTAGTGCTGATGGCTGAAGATGCTGAAATTGATAACTGAAGCTGATACCCAGATAAAATAATGGCTAAATGCCAAATTAGCCTAAAAAAACAAACACAAAAAACTTGGGTTAGCCAATACCGCTAGCTGAAAAAAGCTAAACTTCAAAAAATTCCAAAGCTTTTTTTTTAAACAAAGCCTTTATTAGCCAAAACAGGTGGCATATAAATATTAACCTACTACAAAACAGCCAAAAAAAATGAAAAAGAAAATCCTAAATTAGCCAAAACAGCTAGCATGTAGCTGAAATATGAGCTAAACTCCAAAATAGCCTAAAAATCTTATTAAAAGCCAAAATAGTCCAAAACACTGCAGAATGCCCATTTTTAAAACTTTAAAACTGTAACTTTGAACATAACTTCTTAATATTATTCCACAATAAATCAACTTAAACCTTAAATAACTTTCAATATTTTACTCTCTATAAAAATATATTTTGTCAAAATTTTAGAAGTTATAAATAAGCTTAAGATAACATCGGGTCATTAATAACAATAAAATAAAATGATCTGGAGGGCCGGATCCGGCCCCCGGGCCTTGACTTTGACACATGTCATGGACCTATTCCGTCTGACTTTCTCATTATTTCATGTTTGATGTGATGTGCTTTGGTGATCCACGCTTCTTTACGTTTGCCGCCTGTTTAGTTTCTGTTGTGTTCATGTTGTTGGCCTGCATGAAGGAGGTGTGAGGGCAGCAGCAGAGCCCGTTTGCTTCATTGTTGCCGTGTTGTGTTCAGGAGCGACACCCAGGCGACAGTAAGAACTACAACGAGTGCATCCGACATGAAACCATGAGGGTGGCCGTGTGCGACATGCTGGAGGGCAAAGTTCCCTGTCCTGACGCTCTTTGGTGAGAGCAGACCTTCATCCTCCCTCCTTCACGTCTGCCTCTTCCTCTGACCTTTGACCCACGGTGTGTTTGCAGGAGCGTGATGGAGAAATCCTTCCTGGAGTATTACGACTTCTACGAGGGCGTCTGCAAAGACAGGCTGCACCTGCAGGGCCAGAACATGCAGGTGACTATTCTGACTGACTCGTCCATTTGGGAAATGAAGTTTAGCCCCGCCTTTGATCTGAATGCTTGATGTTTTCACATGAGCTACAGAGATGAGACCACACTTTCAGCAGTCACGTGCTTTTACGTCAACTTTCTACATCAGATATGACTAAGCTGATAGAAACACCGTAGCTAGTCTGGATTCCCACATTACTCCATAACCCAGGAGTGTCAAACTCAATCACCCAGGGGACCGAAATCCAAAAC
>NW_023416927.1:172974-174693 GCF_002922805.2 Oryzias melastigma | reverse complement strand
GCTACAGAGATGAGACTTTCTACATCAGATATGACTAGGCTGATAGAAACACCGTAGCTAGTCTGGATTCCCACATTACTCCATAACCCAGGAGTGTCAAACTCAATCACTCAGGGGACCGAAATCCAAAACACACCTTAGAACGCGGGACGAACAGGATAAACATTTAATGAACACTCTAAAACTACATTTTAAAACTTGGAAAACGTAATGTTTTATGTTCATGACTAGCTGATATCATTAGAACCATTTTTTTTTCTTTTTAGATTATGTGATTCTTTTTTAAGCTATTAAGACATCACATTTTCAGTTTTATCACCACAGTAGTTAATTTTCTTAAGTTTTATTTCTCTGTCATATAAATAAAACAGGCATATCAAAGGACAGCTCGGGTCCTAAGGAGTTAAATCACTGAGCTAGCATGTAGCAGCTGCTGTAAGCCATGTGGGTGAAACCTTTAGGGGGAGGGATCAGCTGGGGGGCGGGGCCCAGAACGAAGAGCTTCACATGAAAAAGAAACAAAAACTCTCCTTTTTTCTGTTAAAATGTCTTTAGAGGTTCATGTTTGTGTTAAGACAAACCAACAGAGACACCTGCTGTCAGTTTTGAAGTGTTTTTAAAAGAGTTGTTGGTCTCAGAAGTCTGAATCTGTGATCATAGCTAGCTTGACTCAATTGTTTTGTTAGCTTCCTGTTTAAACTGCTGCCGTTTTCTGCTGCGTTTTACGGCAACAACATGTCGTGATCTGTTCATGACATGCAGACTCCTAGTGGAGTATTAACTGGAATAATAAGATTGAAATGTAAAGCGCTGATCAGAATAAGAACAACTGAAATATCTGATCCTGATCGATGCACAACATCCAATATAGATCGAGTTATCAACCACGTGATCGAATCGGAACGTCCCTACTTTTTAACATAATTATGAATAACAAAAAAGTAGGAATATTATTCCAGAATAAATCAACTTAAACCTTAAATAACGTTTAAGATTTTACTCTCCATAAAAATAGATTTAGTCAAACTTATACAAGGTAGAAACACAAGATAACATGGGGCCATTAATAATAATAATATAAAAGGATCTGGAGGGCCAGATCCGGCCCCCGGGCCTTCACATGTGCCATAACCCCCAGGACTCTATAGAGCAGGACTGTCTAATGCACTGGATGTTTATGCCATCCTGACACATGCTGCTCACTACTTTATTTATTTTAGACAAACAATTCATTTTTTATGCAATTTATTAATTGTGATCTTCAACTAATTCATTGGTTTTAATCGCAATAATTTGTCCTGATAATGATTGTTAAAAGTGTCATTTTGAGGTATTTTTATTTAAGTTTGTAACATGGTGCGGTGAAAGATAAAAATAAAATTAAAACGTTTTTTTTTGTTATAAAAGACTAACAATTTTCACTTGATGCCACCAAGGAGTCATTTTTTTCAATTTGAACAAATAAATAAACAAACAAACAAAAAAACAAAAAAAACCCTGAGGTGTGTTCTGCCCCCCTGTGTGATTGAATTTGACACCTCTGCTCTAGTGCATTAACTGGGTAGTGGTGAGAGGATTCGGACAATGCCCATCAGTTCTGTTTTTAATGCTGGCCCATGTTAAACTGGATCCACGGCAGCTTGAGGATAAAGCAAAACAAAATTTCTTACCTCTTGAGTAGGGCTGGGCGATATGGCAAAAAAATAAAATCACGATTTT
>NW_023416927.1:169842-172885 GCF_002922805.2 Oryzias melastigma | reverse complement strand
TACCTCTGAGGTTTGATTGCGGATCCACAATCAGAGGTTAGTTAGAAACCGAGAGAGGGAGGGGCTTCTCAAGTGCTGCTCACCTCTCCTGGTTGTGTTCCTTTGGCTGAAGACATGCAGATCTCACCTCATTTGTCCCTCCCCAGGACCCGTTCGGAGAGAAGCGTGGCCGTTTTGACTACCAGGGGCTGCAGGCTCGGCTCAGCGCCACCCGCAGGCGGATACGGGAGAAGAACTTGGCAGAAGATGAGCACAACGACGACGAGTCGGACTCGGACACCAGCTCGTCTGGGACAGACCCCGACAGTCAGGGCAGCTCCCAGCCCTGACCCGGAGGGGCCGGACCCCACCCAGCCGGAGCTTTTCTTCTGTTCTCTTTCTTTTGGGTTGTTTGGAGGAGGTTACCATGCCAACAGCTCTGAGTCCAGAGGATTGATGTTTGGATATGCAGAGGCGGGGGCGGGGCCTCTGAAAAATACATGTGTAGATATGCATCCTGATGAAACGTTGAGCAGATGCTGAAGCCCAGATGTTTTTCAGGGGGTGAAACCTTTGAGGGGGAGGGATCAGCTGGGGGGCGGGGCCCTCAGCTCTCTGAGGAACTTCTTCCACTTTAACCCAGACGTGTTGGAGCAGCAGAGGAGGTTCCTCTAAGCCACGCAGACTTTTCTGATGCTGAGCTGCGTCTCTCTCCACCTCTTTAGACCCGGAGCTCGGCTGCTTCAGAACCGGACCTGTGCAGCTCTGGACCCTGCTGGCAGTGACTCCTGCGTTTGTTTCAGATGTAGTCGTTCTTAATGTTTGGATGCAGCAACAGAGACTGCATCGTGACCTTCTGCCCTTTGATCAAACTGACCCGTGTTTGGTGCCGTACATGTTCTTGTGAGGGATCTAGATAACAAACCGTTCAAGTGTGCAAACTAACCCCATCACCTCCAGTTTTATTGTTCCGTTTAAGTTCTGCAGGGTTCTGACCCACAGAACTTCAGTCTTCAGTCAGACTGTCGTAGCATTGAATGATGGGAAAAGCGGCAGGGCTTCCCTCAGACTAAAGCCTTCCATCTGAACGAGCCTCCATGCATGTCGCTGAAACGTGGATCCTGTAAACCCTGCAGACCGTCGGATCACACAAGAAAAAAAGCCAAACGTGTTGCTGTTGAGGAGGGAAGTGATGCAGCCGAACTTCATCCACACCCAAACCGCTTCCTCACCAACCAGCTCTGTATTCCATACATGGAGGTGAAGGTGGAGAAACGCCAACATTTACAAACTGACCTGAGGAAACTGCCCTTTATGAAGCTTCTTAGTGCATCAGAATGATGCAGCAAACGTCTCTCCGCACGGAGCATCCCTTCATTTCCTTTATTTTCTTATAGAATCGGTGTGAAAAGAAAAAAAGTCGGATTTCCAAATGTTGATGCAACACTTCCTGACATGGAAGAAGAGTGAGATGTTAATTCAGTCCTTCAACCTGAACACAGATGATGTAGAGAACTCAAAACAATAAAGTTGTTCAGTCCATCTGTGAGTGAGACTCTTCTGTCAAGACTGTTTAGATCGCTGCTGACTGACAGTTGGTTTTAGATTTAAAGTTTTTTCTGCTTTTACAGTAAAACATAAAGGGTGCCATTCGTACATCTGAGAAGTAACATTCTGACGTCAATGTTTTTGGATATTTAGCATTTTTTAGGAGAGAAAAAAAACAGGTTTTGTTTTTCAAAGGAATATTTTCACCCTTTAAATTAATGTATTTATTAATGTCACATTTACTAACTATTTAGTTGGCAAGTTAAATATTTAATTTTAAGCTAAATATTTATTTTAAAATTATATTTAGCAGCTTACAAACTAAATGCTTAATTTTATGAAATTAAATAATTTATATCTAGTCTATAACTCCAAAGCAGCTCAAAAACAACAAAAAAAATCCTAAATTAGCCAAAATAAATAGCAGGAAATATTAGCTAAGCTCCAAAATTAACCTAAAAAAATCTGATTAAATGTCAAAATAGTCCAAAAAGCTAACGGAATGCCACATTTTAAAACTTTTAAACCATGACTTTTTAATCTAATTATGAATAATAAAAATGCAGGAATATTATTCCAGAATAAATCAACTTAAACCTTAAATAACTTTCAATATTTTACTCTCCATTAAAATATATTTTGTCAAAATTAATACAAGTTAGAAATGAGCGCGAGATAACATCGGGCCGTTAATACCAATAGAATAAAATGATCTGGAGGGCCGGATAGAATCACCTGGAGGGTAAGTACCTGGGCCTTGACTTTGACATGTGTGGTTTAGAAACTTGAAGCTGCATAACAGGAACATCAGTGTGAACAGAAACAGTTTTCTTGTTACAGAGATGCTCTCAGAGCTCCGCCTCCAGCATTTGCTAACACCTGATTGCCAGCTGTGATCTGTCTGCACGTTTTCATAAACATTCATGTCCCTGTTTGTGATTAGTTCAGAAATCCATTTTGGTTAAATCCGCTCCTGTTTGCTGCTTATGAGTGATGCTGAATCGCTTCCACTAGAGGGCGCCATGATTCAGTTTGTGTAAAGAGACGACACAGAACAAGAAAATAAACCCACTCGTTTATACTTTAAATATTTTTATTAAGTTTCAGAATTTTCTCATTAAACTGAGTTGTTTTTTTCCTTCAGTGTTATTTTTTTAAAGATATTCATCTTTTTATGATCTTATCATTGAAGGGGTAGTTGGTTGGGTAAATCAGCATTCACAGTCAAACTTTCAGATGCTCTTACAGCAGGACTTTTTTTTCTTTTCACAAAAGCTGCAGAATTTATTTATTTCACCTTTTTTTTCCAAGTTTCAAAAATAGAAAAAGGTAAATAAGAGGCTAGACATTCCATAAAGTACATTTTACATGTTTTTATGTTGATCTTTTGTTTTCTCTCTAAAGTTGTGACATTTTATTCAGATCCAGCATCTTTTAGCATAAGCCACATTCATTCATGGCAGGAGGCCTCTCAGCATGGTCTCTTTTTATTGATTTTTTCTTCATGTTCAGCCTC
>NW_023416927.1:151794-169804 GCF_002922805.2 Oryzias melastigma | reverse complement strand
TGGACCCCACCATGAGACGGGAAGACGCAATGCAAACAAGCAAACTGTGGATGGAAAATGTCATGAGATTATCCTGCATCTTTCCAGAAGTGACCCCTGAGGACACGGAAATGGGAAAAAAAGGTGAAGAAGAGCAGCCCGCACCGATGTCACATGCTCCTCTCACCTGACAACAGGTGGAGGGACTTCCTGTAACAAAACAGCTCCTATGAAGGTGTCCAAAACATGCAATGAACATGCATTTATGAAATAAAAATAAAAGAGGAAGAACTTTCTTTTGAAATTCCTGATGAAGAGGATGGAGAGTGAGGCAGAGGAGGCATTCTGGTTGCTATATTCTTTAGCTCCAAAAGCGAAGCTTGCCAACTTTTCACTGACCAACCAGCATAAACCGCTTTGACCTGCTGGTCCTGAGGTTAGTGAACGGATGGATGGATGGACGGATGGACGGTCAGATGGATGGACGGATGGACGGTCAGATGGATGGGAACCCCTCCAGCCCTGCTAAGGACGGCTGCTTCCAGCAGACCATGAATGTTCACAGCTTGCATAGGCTCTCTTATGTTGACTGCATGCTTGTATACAAAAGCATTTTAAGTGCATTGTTATCATCGTCATGGTCAAAGTGATTGTAATTGCATGTGTTAAAATAGAAAAATCCTTGCAGAATGCACAGTGACGGGAAAGGAAGACGAAGAGGTGCAGAAGCAACACAACGGACTCTGAGAAGCTGATGAAGAAACCTGCTGTTCCTGCAGGAGGAAGACATGTCTGACGTGGAATGCTCCAGTTCATGGCGTACAGAACCACTTCAACACAGATTGTTGGTGGGGACGGTGGTTTCAACTGAAAATCTACCTGCAGGTTTCAAGTAAGGAGGTTCGGGTGTGGAGCTGTGGTGTGAACCTGAAGGTTGGAGCAGCAGCATCCTAACTTCTCTGCTGTTCCACACAGAATGTTCCTGAGATCGATCCGCTGTTCTGCTTCTAGACTCCACCTGAACTGAAGGTGAAATAAAACGGCTCTGACCTGCAAACGCTGCTACACATGGAGAAAATGCTACAGCTTTCTTTCACATAGTCCCACCTCAAAAAAACATGACTCTTTTGTTAATCATAAAGTGCAACAAATGCAAACTTTCTTCTAAACAAAACTGTAAGGTGGGGTGGTGAGGGCTCAGTGTTATTTAGTTATTTTTTTCCCCTTAAACTCAAATCATTCTCGATAGTTTTGTTGTATAAGCAGTTCTTAATATTGGATTTAATTTCAAAGATGTGATTATCAAATAATTTCATCTATTAGATCATTCCAGGAAGCAGAACATCAGGAGATGCTTGGTTGTGTTTAAAATACTCACTAGCTGAGCCGCCTTTACTGGTTTCCTCCTTGAGAAAACAGCAGCTTTGCTCTCGGCAGGCCGCCTGCCCCCCTGTGGCCAAGAAGAGTACTGCAGCACAACTGCAGAGGCCTGCACTCCTCTTTAGGTTGTCTGACACGTTTCGAACATTCAGTGGTGCAAAGAAGCTCCTTATGAATAACAAAAGATGCCAAATTTTACCTTCAACATAATCCAACAGACAGATTCCCTTGGCTCCGCCCACATTGATGTGAGCATTCAAATCAAAAGAAACGGCAGGAACTCTGGAGGTCCGGTTCTACCGGCATCCCAAATCTGACTGAGCGTTTCACAACTGAAGCTCAGGAGTGGAAACTGTTCCTCTAACTGCTTCTTTCTCATTTTAAATGCTGATGAACTGGATTTTTTTCTTTCTTTAATCTTAATTGATCTTTACAGGCTGGAACCCGGGTCTCCCACTTCTTTCTCCTGACTTTCATCTTTCCAGAGAGATGGGAAACCTGAAGGACATAATGCATGAAGGCTGAAAAACTGAAACCTAAGAAAGTAAAAAAAGAAAATCCCATTTTCTGTCTCTCAACGTCAACAATCTCATCAAGACAGATCTGCTACAACAGAAGAATCTTCGCTACAGAAGAGGTTTCTTTTGCTCAGAGTAAGAACTGCTAACAAGCTTCTGTTTGTAAACCACTAAAGGAAGAAAACATTTTCATTACAAAGCTCATACCCAACAACAGCATTTAGAAAAATAAAGGGGCTCTTAAAAATGTGATAAAGTTTGATCTTCTATTCTGAACTTTTTTGACCCCAAAAAGTTCCTGCACTGACACAGTTGTGTCCTTGGAATAGGAAATATAGGGAAGATATGTTTTCTGTTGCTATTGGCAGATTTTTGGCTCAATTTAAATATATATATATATAATTTCATATTTACTTGTTTTTCAAGGAGCTGCTCAAGTTTTTCCTGTGATGAGTTAAAGGGCACATCCAAACCTTTCATCTTCTCTCCTGTTCATTCTACACAAATACACTTAATTCTTGGGAATGGAAGGAAGGTTTGAATGAAGCGTGCCTCAAGACACAACATCTGATCATCCAAGACTCTAACAATCACAAAGAATTATTTTAAAAAGCTTGAAATGCCTCAAAAACTCTTGTCCTGTAGTATCTATTCCTTCCAGCGAACACAGACAGGGTCCCATGGAGCCCCCCTCCCGCCACCACCACACTAAGAACTCTGGATGTCCAGCAAAGTAAAGCTGAGTGACGGTTGTAAGGATGAGTTTTCCTCCTCGTTCACAGATCCGTTCATCCATGAAGGAGATCAATGAGACACAGCAAGCCTGGTCCAGATGGTGGCGCTGCACACACAAACACACTCAGCTGCCGTTCATGCAGGTCCAGGAAGGGCTCCGGGAGAGTCTGCGAGGAAGAGGAGGAGGAGGAGGAGAAGCAGAGGAGCAGCCAGGAGCAAAGCAGCCACAGTTTGTGCCTCTGCGGTGATGACGAAGGTCCTCTAAAAACTCACAACAAAGGTTTCCTTTTTGACAAAACGTTGCTCGGCTGCATCTTTTTAAAGGTGAATTCGCTTGGTAGCCCTGTTTTCATGGGGAGATCCGAGTGGCTTGCAAAAGTCATGCAGTATAATCATGCTGGTAGACGACGCCTCCATGAGTCTTTTGTCCCTAAAATATTGATCCAGAGATTTCTTCCAAACTCTCTGAGTTCCTGCTTCTTTTTTGTTTTTTTTGTTGTTTTATTAGAGTGTCGAGGGAAGAGTCCTCTCCCACCTCCCTCCCACGTCATGCTCTGAGGTAACCCTCGTTTTGGGAGGAAAAGCCCCCCCCGTCTCCATCGGCCTTCAGAGAGAGCAGGAAATGCTGCCATGTGTTTCATGGGGGGAGGGGGGCATGTGAAAGTGCTGGAACACAAACCGTGGTCTTCCTCAGACCCTCTGGCTCCTGTGAGGGGAATCCATCATTTTTTTACTTTTTTTGTTTTCAGTCGGTGCTGTTCATGCCATGCAAAGTGGCTGAAGACGGTCCAGTGGGGTGATGTATGTGGGGGGAGGAAGTGCAGGGACCAGAGAGTCACTCCCATCTACTTTTCTGTCTTTGGTTTGGTTCCATCTGGGAGGGATTCAAGCAGCCCGGGTCAGGTACGTTTGGAGGAGCGGACGGGTCTGTGTGTTCTGGCGGGAGGAGCAGAGTTTCGTTCTGGAGCACAGATCCCGTCGGATCCATGAAACATTCGACGGGAAAGGACCTGATGTCCCAGAGGCTCTGCTTCCTGAAGCCGCTCTTCTGGGATGAAGATGAAGTGGTTCTCCAAAGGCTTCAGATGGATGAAGATCAGACTGCATCCTGCTCTATGTCTCTCTTTTTGGAAAACATGGAGGTGTGTGGGGGGGCAGCGAGTTTCCACTCCCCCTCTTCTTAATGTCAAAGTGGAGTTAGAAACTCAGCACTGTAGGAGAAACACACAGGAGAAGTCAGTGAGGGTTACAGCAGCAGGTCCTGAGTCAGCAGATCTGCCAGAACTTTACCAGACGCATCAGAAATCTCTGCTCAGATGAGACAACCTGTCTGGGTTTTTGGACTAAAGAGGAGCACGTCTTCTTTGTGGAGCTCTAAACTGTAAATTGCGATGGTTAAAACAGTTGAGATGCAAACGTTTTGTGTCTTCAGCAGTAAAACGTCTTGAGAAATTTGCTTATTTTTATACCAGATCTCATTTTTTTTCTTTAAGAGCCTTTGAGCTCTGCAGCCCTCTTATTCTAACTGTCAATTTGTAAAATTGAACACAAACTGGATTTAAGAAAATCAAATAAAACTGAAGTAGATATGGCATTACCTGCGATAATGCTAGTGTGAATGCTCTCAGCTGAATGTGGCTGCTGAAGATGCCAGTGCTGATAGTTGGAAATGCTGAAATTGATAGCTGTAAAAAGCTTAAAATATTAGCTAATGGCCAAATTAGAGAAATACTGGAAAAGTGTCTAAATTTGTCACAACAGCTAGCATAATGCTAAAATATTTGTGAAACTCCAAATCAGCATTAAAAACTGGAAAATTGTTGAAATTAGTCAAAACAGCAACCATAGTGCTACAAAATTAGCTAAGATCTAAATTAGCCTAAAAACTGAAAAATAGTCAATTGTCAAAATAGCTAGCATAATGCTAAAATATTAGTTAATCTCAAAATTAGCCTACAAAACTGAAGAAGTGTTTATTTTTTGTCAAAACAGCTAGCATAACACTAACATTTCAGATAAACTTCAAATTACCCTAAAAAAATAGAAAAGTGTCTAATTTTCTCCAAAACTGCTAGCATAATGCAAAAATATTAGCTAAAATGAGCCTAAAAGATTTGAAAATGTCTAAATTAGCCAAAAACAGCTAGTATGGTGCAAAAATAAAAGCTAAAATTACTGTAAAAACCTCAGTAATTGCTGAACATTTTAAAGTTTGAAAGGTGTCTAGCTGAAAGTATGAGGAAATGTACAAGTTTAAAAGTGCACAAAGTTTGTGTGAATGCTGGTTATGAAATTCCTGAATCTTTCAGCGGTCTTCAGTCTTTCCCAAAGTCTTCCCACATTTTCAGTCCACTCCAGTTTCTCAGGGATTCATTTATAGGGCCGTGAAGATCCAGGCAGCAGGGATGTTTCGTGTCCACGCTAAACAAACAGAACAAAGTTTATTTTCTCAAATCCTCTGAATACAAAGAGCTGCAGGAAGAGCTGGACTGAAAATGAGAGGAAAATCCTCTCAGAAGGCCTGGAGAAATGTCTGAAGACCACTTTAAAGATGGAGAGTTACATCTGAACCCCAAGAGGTCCTGAGGTTTAGAGCTCCACAAACGGACTTCTGAGGCCGCCTCAACATCTGTTTTGAGAGTGCTGCGTTCCACCGGTCATGAAAGACAGAGTTAGCATTGCTAGCTGCAGCACAAGCAGGAAGGGCGACGGCGAAAACCCTTTAACTCTGGAGCTCCAGTGTTTGTGCTCCGTAATTTAGTGTAACTTTACAATCGTGAACGTGATCAACGTGATTCCAGTAGATTCTCAAGGATAAAAGCGGCGGTGTTTTTTGAAAGTCATAAAAAATATGGCACATTTAATCTGTTCTTGTAATTGCTGCCACAGTTATTTAGCCATTAATGAATCTTTCTGGCAGCTCGCGTACTAGTATGATATATTTAAACAGTGACAAAAGCGTTATATACATTGTAGTTTGAAGGGTTTTTTTAGGGCTGGGTTAATTAAATCGATTAATCGATTTAAATCAATTAAAGCTTAATAGATCAATAATGAATTCATAAAAAGGTAAGTTGATTTGGCACATAATGCTAAAGTCCTCAAGCTTGATGCTAACGTTTAATGGAATTTTCCATAGGACGGCTAATGCTAACGCTCGTCTGGCCTAAACATACATTGCTGACTAAATGATCATCTTTATTAACTCACAGGTATGAACTTTACAAACTCTTTTAAGAAAATATTTTAAATTAACCTTTTGTGGTCTAAAAGCACAATTTTTTGCTCATACTTTCTTCTTCCTCAGGAATAACGTGTAATACTTTAGAAAATCGCCACCTGAAACGTCCTCCAGGAGAAGCAGAACAATGTTTCCAATGTTAATGATCTGAATATTTTAGTTAGAACTTCTCCTTTAGAGAATCCATGTAACACTGGATGATATTAACAATCTCATTATTTCACTGATACATTTACAGTATGTGAACTGGATCAGATTAATATAGATTCAAATCATAAAGTAGATTATTAATGTATTGCTAAACAAATGTGTATAAATGTGTACACTCAAAACTGAATTGAATTGAAAGATGAAAAAAATCTGAATCAAATCGATCCAGGCTCTTGTACATCTAATTGTATCGTTTCTGGAAATTATAATCGATATCAAGCCCTAGTTTATTTATTTTTTTTTTTTTTAAATAGACCAATCCGAAGAAAGCCAACTCAGCCCTCTGTCTCCGCCCCCGGTTGTCAAAAGTCATTTCTCACTTGCGTTGAAAGTAGCTCTGTGAGCAGAGCCAGAGCCCCACAAGCGCACATGACAAAATGCTGCACATGGGCGCGCTCACTGAGGTTCTGCTAGCGCGCACACGCATGCGAAAGTAGACAGTCTTACGTGTGCAGTGACTTATTCTGGATTAAACCCGAGCGATCAGGAGCAGAGAAGCATTCGGGGAGGGGGTTGAATTGTCTGCGAGGAATGTTAGATGCGTGAGTGGAGATGTCTTATTGATTTGACTAATAAATAATACTTACATTCAACATTAAAGCAAAAAAGCCTCAAGAAATGACTGAATTCTGAGACTTTTGACAGATTTTTAGAGACTTTTGTAGTTCTCTGTTACTTAATGAGCATTTTTTCAAAGAATGTTAACTCTTTCCATTTTTTTTAAGTCAGGGAGCAAGCCAAGGTAGATTTTCAACTTCCAAGACTTCCAGGATCAGTGAAACGCAGCACTGATGGGAGCTTTTATTTTGTCAGGATGATGAATGAGAGCGATGCTGCTGGTAAAGTGCTCCTGTCACGTTATGAAATCTGGAATATCGAGAACCGTCTTCCTGCACAGCTGCACAGATTTCTAAACCAGCGTTTGAGTCAAAAGAAAAAACAACGATGGCTGCTCTTAGTCTGGCCTCTCTGTGGGGCTCGGGACAACACAGTCACCGGGACCCGAGGAAGCTGCAACACTGCAGCACGGACCACAGAAATGAAAGAGTAAATACACACAACAGCAAAAGCGCAGCCAGCATGCAGGACTACTGAGAACACAGGAGTTTCCCTCCCCATCTGTGACCCCCACACGGAGAAGCTGTTCAGAGCTCGGATGTTAACTCGCCAATTCAGAAGGAAATCACAGAGGAGTCAGTGCTGAAGGGTCACAGCGGAGGACTGCAGCCGACCGGGACCCACGACCGAGAGCGGAGGATCCGCAGGTCACCCCCCCACCTGAAGCTTGCTGTTTGATGGTTCTCGTCTGTCAAGCAGACAGGATCAGTTCCTGATTGGTTGGATTGGTTTAAACCCAGAACAAGCTGCAGGTTGTGATGGTGAAGGCCCACAAACTGAGGCTGCACATGAGGACCAGGACACAAAAACGAACACAAAGTGAACTCAAATGTCACACGGATGCGTTAGCACACACACAAGGTGGAGGGAACAACACAAAAGCGCACGAGACAACAGTGAAGTTCACATTCTTACATGAAGAAGCGATTTTTGCTTCTTTCTTTTTTTCTGTCCTCCTCCTCCTCATCACCACACTTGTCTGTCTCCTCCTCCATCTCCTCCCTCTGACGCAGCTCGGCTGTCAGACTCCTCCCACCACAGCATTTTAATCCGTTCCTCCCCACCTACAACTCCCCATCCAGCCTCCCGTATCCATTCTCATGTCTACTCCTGTCCTCCTCCTCGGGGAAGTCCCCTCTCCAGCGTGCAAAGGGACTCCAATCTGACTTTTTGGTTTTTGAAAGGCTTCTGGGTGGAGAAGTGGGGGGAGGGGGGTGGGGGGGGATCTCACAGAAAATGTAGAAGCATTGTTGGGAAAAGACATGGACGCACATTTGAACATGGGAAGCAAAACAGCATTTTGGAAGGATGGTGATACACATGGTCAAACAAAAGCTCAGGGCTCCACTTGTTTTCAGAGTCTCTCCATTTTCCAGACATCAGTGAAGAAACATGAGTCACAGGAGCAGCAGGAAACACTGAGGAAGAGGTACCTGAGTCGTGAGTGGATGGGAGCAGAGAAACAGGGATGGGCCTGAAGCTGAAGAACATCAACCGTAGTTTGACCAAAAATAAATAAATAATTCCTCAACAGTGCAAAATCCGGCAAGAAAGTTAATGAAAAGTCCGTCCACACCCTGTCTCGAGCTGCTGTCAGGAACCCTGGACGCTGCAGTCAGCCATTACAAACGTCACAGTTGGAACATTGGTTTACATGTTGGCCACACCCACCAAAACCGGACAAAGACAAAAGTCTGCATTTGAAGACCTTTTAACACCGGAGCTTCACGTCTTTGACTTACCGTAACTTTGTCAGAAACAGTCGGAAAGTTACGGCACGCCACAGACGGTGTAATATTTAGGCGTCGCCGGTGTTAAAGGGTTAAACTGACAGGAAATGTGGACAAAACACATCCAAAAGTTTACTTGATGTCAGCAGCAACAACAGTCATCAATGGTAATCAATGGGCCTTAAGGTGCAGCAGAAATGCCGCCACGGCTGGAGTTTGCATTGAATAACTGCTTGTTGCACTGCTGAGGCCCTCTAAACAAAGCAGGACAGATGGAGCCACGCGGACGGACGAACGGACGGACGAACGGACGGACGGACGGGTGATGCAGGAGCAGACACATGAAATCACAGACAGGGATCCGGGCCGGGGGAGCGCTGGAAGTCTCTGGACGGCCGAGGAAGAGTCCAGACAATGACGGAGGAGTTCTCGCTCCACGTCTGCACATGAATTCACAGTTTCTGCTTCTGTTTGCATATTTCTGACAAATGCAGAGCTTTCAGATTAGTTCTGAAGCAAAAGCAAGAGAGGAAAAATCAAACTAAATGCTACAACTGTGTCTGAATATCTATAAGAAAGCAGCTATAGAAGACCTATTAGAAACTGTACCCCTCCCGCGCCTGCAAAAATAAACTCTCCCTCCCCCACCCATCCCCGTTACAGTACCTAACTTGATCATTTCCGACCAATAGCATGGTAGCATTTGGCATGCATAATGTCAGCCCCTCTCACCTCTTCGTACATTCAAAGAGATGAAGATTTTTTTTCTCCTGCATGCTTTTGCAAGTGCATATGTCAGCATGTGAACACACATTCATTAGGCTCCACACAAAGTAGGAAAATAACAAACCTCCTGGCATTAGTTTTCAGTTGAGAATCATTATTGCTTGCAATGGAGACCCATGCAGATTCTTGTACAAAGCAAACTTTACATATGTACATCGTTATGAGGAAAGCAGCCACTTCTGAAATGGATGTGAGGAGGTGACAGCAGGAGAGGGAAGGCTGGAGTCATGGAAATGCAGGTGTTTTGGAGAGATCTTCTTAAACTTGAGAGTTTGTGAAAACTACTATCTCCAGAGTATCTCCATGAAGCTGAGGATCTTTTGGAATCGTGAGATGAACAGAAAAGAGTTCTAAACTGTGGGGTGGAGGTTTGCTGCTACATCTTGATAAAACATTGGGGTTAGGATCAGGTGCTAGTGTTTGCAGTCTTCCTACCATTACTGTTGATTATTGGGCAACATTAACCATCATCCCCTGAAATGCAGTTCTTACCCAAAGACTTTCCCAGCTGTTTGGACAAAGGTTTGATCCAATAACACAGAAAATGTTTCTGTTTTGTGGCCATTTATACAGAACAGGTTGGACTGACCTGGATTACAACAATTACAGTTCTTTTTTATGTTTTAATTGGTGCTTTATAGATAAACTATAAGAAATCTGAAGCTGCTGGGAGAGCTGAAGGTAAGAGCATGACTGGAGGACTCGACACTCTTCACAGCAAACAATCCTCACGTTGGACATCAGATCAAACACATTTTGGCACAATGTTCCAGTGAAAAAGAAAAGATGTGACCAAAAAAAACAGTTCTCTCAGTATGTCTCTTTCAGCAGCAAACACAAAGAAAAGGTCTCCTCTGGAGCGACGTGGTTCCTCTCAGTGCAGAGGTAGATTCAGGTCCGAACACAGATCAAGTCTCATCAGTTTCACGGCACATTTCTGCCTCCTTTCTGTCACTGCCGCTCGTCTGCCGTCTGATCTTCTACCACGGGCTGTCACTCCAGTAGCCATTCATGGCGCCTCCCACTGAGTGTCCGCCGCCGAAAAACAAAGAGAGGATGGACGGACAGAAGAAAGGGGGGTGGGGGTTCGAGGGGGGGAAGATGGGGCAAAAAACAGGGAAAGAAAGAGAGGCCAAACAGGGAGAAAACTAAAAATATTGCCACTGGCTGCTGAGGTGAGACAGCAGTAACTCTGTTGGAAGCAGTGGTGATGATGGTCATGGTGGGATGGTCTCAGACCTGAGGAAACCAAGCTTCTCACTGGCATGCTGAGCTGCAGTGTCTGTAACACACTTTTGTCTCTGCCACATGAAAAGAAAAGCTGCTGGAAAATGTGTTAGCTGCAGTTCTGTGAGAGCACGGCCGAGGTTACCACAAAAGACAGAAGAAAGGCCAAACATCCAGCTTTTTTTTTTGACTTTAGAAATCACAACCACAGTTAACCCTTTTTTCTATCTAAGACTTTACAGCAGGGGTGTCAAAGTCAATCACACAAGGGGCCAAAATCCAAAACACACCTTAGGTCGCGGGCTGAACAGGATAAACATTTATTGAACACTCTAAAACTACATTATTAAAACTTTAAAACCGTAACTTTAACATAATTATGAACTAGATATATAGGATTACCTGTGATAATGCTAGTGTGAATGCTGTAAGCTGAATTTGGCCACTGAAGATGCTAGTGATTATAGCTGAAGATGCTGAAATTTATAGCTGAAAACACAGAAGCTGATAGCTGAAAATGTTGGAGCTGATAGCCAGCTAAAGTATTAGCTAAATGCTAAATTAGCTAAAAAAAATAAATAAAAAAAACACAAAAAAAAATGAAAAACATAGTTTAGCCAAAACAGCTATTATGTAGCTGAAAAACAGGTAAACTTCAAAACAGTTTAAACACAGAAAAAGCCTAAATTAGCAAAAACAGGTAGTGTGTAAATATTAGCCTAACTCCAAAACATTCTAAAAGCATAAAAAAGCCTACATTAGCCAAAACAGCTAGCATGTAGCTAAAATATTAGCTAAAACTCCAAAGTTGTTTAAAAAAAATCTTAGTAAATGCCAAAATAGTCCAAAAAGCTAACAGAATGACAATTTTTAGAACTTTAAAACTGTAACTTTTTAACATAATTATGAATAATAAAATTCCAGAATAAATCAACTTAAACCTTAAATAACTTTCAATATTTTACTCTCCATAAAAATATATTTTGTCAAAATTATACAAGTTAGAAATAAGTGCAACATCGGGCAATTATTAACAATAAAATAAAATGATCTGGAGGGCCGGATTCGGCCCCCGGGCCTTGACTTTGACACACGTGCTTTACAGGGACCTGTGTGGGAGCTCTCCAAAACAAAACTCATAAGCTAAGCTTTAGTAGCTAAACAGTTCTAATGTTTTTTTCTCGTCATCTATGTTTGGCCTTCAGGTGAGAGGAGAGCAGGTGAGGAGACAGTCCAGCCTAGAAACACGTTTCATGACAGCATGTACAAGACAATCCTTGATGCAGAACTTCATTTGTAAGTTAATAACATCTGGTCAGCAGTATTTCTCCTACCAAGCGTGAATGTTAAGATGCAGACTCCATGTGCTTAACACTTTAGGATGAGTGGAAGAAAAACTTCAGTCATCTTTTGCCATTACGGACATCTCACTGCAGGTACAGGAGCTCAGATTTTCTCCATCAGCCACATCCCTGACTCTTTATGTCATTATTCTTGAAGCAGGGGTTCATTTTTCAGCCTCTTCCAGCAAATTCCACCACAGCTTTGGTCAGGTTAGGGTTAGTCGGCCTGTTTCACTCGAGTATGAGAAGTTTTCAGACACTTCTCAACATAATTTCAGCCAATTGTTAAAAAACGATTGGTCAAGTTTCAGCCAGTTTGACATCAGGTTTCAGTCAGATCCTATACTGGTTTTCACTCAGATTTCAGACTGGTTGTTTAAGCCAGTTTTAGTCAGATGTTAGCTGGTTTTCACTCAGATTTCAAACAAGCTGTGTAGGTTAAGGGGATGGTTATGGTTTGATTTCAGCCTGTTTTTAGCCTGGGTTAGTCCATGCTTGTGGTACTAGCCAGTTTTCACATTTTTGGTCTTGTTTAGTCAGTTTTTATTATGATTCAGACATTTTTCTGTCATATTTTATACACTTTTGAATAATTTTTCACTCCGTTTCTTAGTCTGGTTTGAGTTGGCTGTTAGTTAAGTCTCAGTCAGGCCCCTCCCATCTGGAGTTTTGGCCGTGACATCCTAACATTCAGTTGGGACTTTGCTAAGATTTGTCTGAAAACATGAACCTGTGGCTTTTGAAGGCTAACCATTACAAAATGACCTGGAAAGTAGCTGGAGTTGGCTGAGGAAGAAACCAAACCGTGAATGGATGGTAAGTTTGTACCAATGTTTTCCCTCTCTTGGGCTTTGTCATCCCATCTAGCCTGGCCTGCTTTTCGACACTGAGGTGGATATATATCTGCATAACTTCAGCTAATAGTGTGTAATCTCTCAGAAGACAGTCTACATTTGGAATAAATTGATTAGAATACATTTTGGAGCATGAAAATCTAATGTTAAAGGAAAATAACAATATTCTATTGACCAAAGTGTGTTCATCTATTTTAGGAGGAATCATTAAACTATATTAATCTTTATCGTCCAGCTCTCTATGGGTCTGGAAGCCTGATTTTGTACCTTCTATAGAATGAATGCTGTTGTCAGGGCAGCTGAGAGAGGATGCAGGTCTAGGATCCAACGTGTCCTTCAGAACTCTGCACTAAAGGTTTACACTGAAGACAAACCAAACCTGTGGAGAGCTCTGCAAAGATCCTCTTAAGGGGGGTGAATGTGTTCAGGCTGTTTTCCGTCTTCTTGTAGGTTGTTGTTGCTTTCTGAAAGATCTCTGTCATAGATCCACACAGAGGTGCAGTTTGTACAGGGGAGAAGTGACACAGTGACAAACTAGTTTACTACGTAACTAACCTAGATTCTCCCCCTGGTAGTAAGGCAGGCGTGTCAGTGCACGTTTCCAAACACTGCGGCGATTCTTCTAGATAAATAGGTAAAGCTAAGCTCGTCTCCTGGATGGAATTCTAGGACCTCTAGAGATGGCTCTGAGTGCTCAGATTCTTTGTTGTCAGGATGAAAACATGAAGAAGGACATGAAGAATGAAAGGATGAGTTCAGGTTTATCCTTATCACTGTTTCTTCTGTGGGAGTTTCCCTACAAGATGGAGGGGATAGGGGAGTGGCATCGCCTGAGACCAGGCGGCTCAAAGGGCTCGAAGGTGGCGTTGGTGATGGGGGTGAGGCGCAGTGGGCCCCCCGTCAACCCGGAGATGTTATTCAAGCTGCGCGACTTCTCATAGCCTGCAGCTGCATGCACAGGTGAGAGGTTGGGGTGAGTCATTCACAGCAGGCGTGAGTGTTTCCGTGTTGGTGACAGAGTCGGTATGACAGCATATCAGACACAGCAGATGTCAACCATTAACCGCAGTTAGAAGCATTTGTAAAAGAAAAAAGAAAAACAACATTTCCCAACAGAAACAGCCAAAACCAGGTAAAACATCAAAGGAGGAAGTTGGAAGAAGAGGAACAGACAGACAAATGGAGGGACAAACAGATGGAGGACAAACACAG
Organism: Oryzias melastigma; assembly: GCF_002922805.2. Lineage (NCBI taxonomy): Eukaryota > Metazoa > Chordata > Actinopteri > Beloniformes > Adrianichthyidae > Oryzias > Oryzias melastigma. Next base: position 155,971 of record NW_023416927.1, on the reverse strand, counting down.
ACAGAGACAGGACAAAACAGGATCCTGGGTTATGTTCATCAGTTATCATTTTATCCCTAAAGGACACAGAGGTCTGCAGCACCAAGAACAATGAGGGAGGGGTCTTCCTGTCGGAATAGGTACAGCAGCATCTTTTTTTTCCCGTTCACCATCATGGCTGCTGCTCACTCTCTCAGGAGTGAACACCCAGACAGCGCTGGTGTTTGGAAACTTTCTGAACATCTCGATGTGAAGCAGACAGAGGCCAACAAGAAGAACGGAGACAGAGAGATAGACAGACAGACCGACTGAGGTTGAAGAGGAACCTGTGAGCTCCTCTTCTGTCAAGCACAACCCTGTCCAAGTGAACAGTGACGGAGGTCATCGGAGTGGCGAGTGCTCTCAGTGTGTGATGCAGCTGACCTTTGTGGACTCCAGTGTTTTGTAAGCTTCTATCTAAAGGAATTCAGCCTAATCGAAAGAACTAAATCCCTGAAATCATTTCAGGGATTTAGTCTAGATAGAACCTTACAAAACATTTACATCTATAGATATAGATATAAAATAGATATAAAGAAGGTAAGAAGATTCAAAGTTCTTGGTTGTTTGGTGTTCTGGACAGTCTCACAGAGCTCTTCTATTTTTAAAGTTCTACATTTGATAAATTGAAAAAATAGATTTCTGTTGAAACATTCGTGAAGACATTGAAACCAGCTTAGTAAGGTAAGACATGTCAAATGACTGCAAAAACTCTATCTTAATATCCTAAAAGAGATAAATCTGTCTGCCTAAAAAGTTATTCTAACTATCCAAAGTTTCTAAATATTTTATTTTAAAAAGTTCAATGGTAGCTTTGTCATTTTTGGAGTAGGTTGAAAATTTTAGTTTAAAGGGTGACCAAACAGGGAAGTTGGAGGCTGACTCCGCCCACAGCTGAAATGTGAAAATCCAGAGGGGTGAGGCTTGGGAACAGGACTGTTATCATTACTCACGAAATGAGATTTCTGAAACTTACATGGTTTGACCAATCACAAAATTCAACTTTAACACCTCAATTCAACCTGTAGACAGTTCTAGACCATATTTACAAGCATTAAACAAGTTTATTTGAATTTGTCAAAAATGTTTCAATGACCAACAGACAGCACTTTTAAAACCCCATTTAAAGGTCAACAGACAAAAAAATGATCTAAGGTTTGGTTACCCTTTAAAACCTTCCAAATTTCCTGTTTTCTTTGCAAATCTTTTGCTGCATTCAGAAAAAAGTGACAAACATCAAACAGGCAGACTGGTTTGCTGAGCTGGACGTGGTTGTGAGTGTTGTGGGTGTGTGTCGCTGGTGAGGTCAGCAGAGCATGTTAGAATACATAGAACATAGGCGGATCCATGTGGACCCTTAAGCAGCTTTATGATCTGGAACATACATTAACAAATACACATTTTTTAGGATTTCGCCATTATTAGCTACATTTATGTGTTAACATGTGTGTTTGATCTTTGATAGTTAAAAAAATATGTTGTTTGATACATTATTTGGTGCCATTGGTTGCTACTGACATTTGAGGTTTGTTTCCATGTTTGGACCTAAAGAGTAACCAAACCCTATTGACGTCTATAAATGAGGCTTTAAATGTCCTGACTGTTGGTCCTTGAAACATTTTTTACAAATTAAAATAAACTTGTATAATAAAAAAAGGGTCTAAAACTGCCTGTGTGCTGCCCCCTACATGTTGAATCCAGGTATTACATTTAAATTTCGTGATTGCACAAGTCCCATGTCCTTTCAGAAGTCTGACGTCATGATCTGCAGCTCCAGTAATGGTAACAGTCCTGATCTCCAGCCCCACCCTTCTGACTAGATTTTCACATTTCAGATGTGGGCGGAGTCAGCCTCCAACTTCCCTGTTTTTTGGTTACCCTTAAGTGAGAAGGGAAACTGATCCCATCATCCACACATATTGTGGGCCACTTTCTTGCCCATAACGGGGTCAGTTTTAGTCCCACCACAAAAATAAAGGTATATCTGGAACTTGAGGACTTTTTGGATTACTAGTTTGAAGCTATAATGTGTAAAAAGCACTGAAGCATTTGTTTTCTTTTTTTATCGGTGTGTTTAAACATTGGATTTATTGATTTTAATTAAAATAGCCCAACCTCCTCATGGGGGGACTTTTGTTTTTGTGTGAAGGCTTTAATAGTTAAAATATTTTGATTCATTAGTACTAGTTTGAACATCAGAATTAACTTCAGTATTTGATGAAAGCAAACTTTCACCTTTTGTGTCTGTAGCCCAACATAAAGACTTTTCTGACAGACTGATGAACGTCACCCACCCTACCCCCAACATGAGACTTTTTCATGTAGCTGGTTTGGAAATATTCATATTTCAGCCTATTTTCTTCTTGTGTTTTGAATAACTGGGGTTGGTTGGAGTTCTACTAAGTCAGTTTGTGGTGAAACCTTGTGACTCACATGACAGACACTTCAGTTCTTAAGTTGAAATGGTTCTGGAATAGGTTCTTGTTCTACCTTCACACGCATGCATTCTGTAGAAGCAGTTAATGGTACCTGGTATTGTCCTGATCATCATTTTCTCATGGTGTCTCCACAAACATTTCCTAACTTCATGTAATTAGCAGGACTAACAGACACTTTTCTGGCGGAGTTGGTGATTTTCAATATTTTCAACACTAAGCATCTCATGCATTAGCTTAGCGTTCAGCGTCGGCCAAAAGAGCAGCACTGCTGCATGCCGGTCCCCTCAGCTTCAGCAGATCTGATGCTAAGCTTACATGTGGGTTATTTTGAGGCTAACCTAACCAAAGCTGGTTCTGCAGAGTGTTTCTGTCAGCCGTGGAGGGGGCTCTGCAGCCCAGAAGGCTCTCCGGTCTCAAATCTTCTGATTTAATCATCTCGTCTCTCGGAAGCAGAAGCAGGAGGCAGAGCGCAGCATGTTCAGCAGGTTTTGTACATACCTGACACTCGTCAGACTTTAGTAACACAACGCAGGGGGAGGGACTGAGGACAGCCTGAAGGTGGGATGGATACACCAGTGTTAGAAAACAGGAGGAGGAGAGGGGGGGGTCATGAAATGCGTAGAAATTAGAAAAGCAGAAATCTTTATCGGTCTGTATCGGTCATGTCGTTGACGTGCACCAACCACATGACGGCCGATGAGCTCTGGAGGTTCATGGAGAAGAAGAGACAATGACTCAAGAACTTCAATGCTTTAAGTGCATCAGAGGAGCAAAGGGGACGTGGAGCTGGCTGCTGCATCCACAACATGACTGAGTTTGGATGGAACCACGTTTCAGTTCAGCTGAACAACTTTTACCTGTTTTTCTTACCAGGAAAACAAATCAATGGAATTGTGTTTGAAACAACTGTTGTTTGTTTGTTTGTTTGTGGTTGAGCCAAAAGACAAAGCTCTTCGTTACGGGTCAACCGATTTTCATAGCCTAATCTATGTTCATGAGTTTTGTGCCATAACTAAAAAGATTAGACCCTGAATAGAAGTTAGGTTTCCTCTGTAGGTGGCTGACCGCTCCCTAAAGCTACATACACACCAGGTATGTTTGGTGAGTTAAAGGACACATTCAATGTTTTTTTTTTACTTGCTTTTAGCATTTTTAGCACGTTTAAATCGGTCTGTTGTTACCCAATATTACACTCAAAGTTGGAAAAGTCTTGGTGCAAAATGTCAAAGTCATGTAAATCTGGCTCCAGGCTGTTTCATTCACAGCTCTAATTCAGTGAATGAAAGACTTGGTGTTAGGGCGGGACGTTATGGCAAAAAAACAAAATCACAATTTTTTTCAAATTTATTTCACAATTTCGATTTTATCACGATTTCTTTAAAATAAATTCAAACTGACAAAAAAGGAATTATAATGATTTTTCTTGAAAAAAATAAACACAATTTTAACAAATATTTATATTTATTCCAATTTTAATTTCAAATGTATTAAAAGAAAACACATCGGGGAGGGGGATGAGCAGCTTGGATTTAAAGTCACAGCTGTCAACAAGCTTTGCCTTCTCGCTGTTGGAGCTTTTCATAGAAGATCGTGATAAAACAATCTCTCAAAAATGACAGATCGTCAGCTTTGGAGATCGTAAGACGGTTTTATATCGTCATATCGCCCACCCCTACCTGGTGTCATATACACTGCTCAAAAAATAAAGGGACCATCTAAGC
>NW_023416927.1:145744-151442 GCF_002922805.2 Oryzias melastigma | reverse complement strand
TTAGGGCGGGACGATATGGCAAAAAAACAAAATCACAATGTTTTCCAAATTTATTTCACAATTTCGATTTTATCACGATTTCTTTAAAATAAATTCAAACTGACAAAAAAGGTATTATAATGATTTTTCTTCATAAAAATAAACACAATTTTAACAAATATTTATATTTATTCCAATTTTAATTTCAAATGTATTAAAAGAAAACACATCGGGGAGGGGGAGGAGCAGCTCGGATTTAAAGTCACAGCAGTCAACAAGCTTTTGCCTTCTCGCTGTTGGAGCTTTTCATAGAAGATCGTGATAAAACAATCTCTCAAAAATGACAGATCGTCAGCTTTGGAGATCGTAAGACGGTTTTATATCGTCATATCGCCCACCCCTACCTGGTGTCATATACACTGCTCAAAAAATAAAGGGACCATCTAAGCAACTCAATGTTACTTATAGTTAAAGTTAAAGTTAAAGTCCCACTATTTGTCACGCACCAAGGTGTGTGAAATTTGTTCTCCGCATTTGACCCATCCCCTGGGGGAGCGGTGAGCTGCAGACACAGCCGCGCTCGGGAACCATTTGGTGGTTTAACCCCCCAGTCCAACTCCTTAGTGCTGAGTGCCAAGCAGGGAGGCACTGGGTCCCATTTTTAGAGTCTTTGGTATGACTCGGCCGGGATTTTGAACCCACGACCTTCCAATCTCAGGACGGACACTCTACCACAAGGCCACTGAGCTGGTCAATCACAGTTCTGTGTCATCAAACTGATCAATTACGAAAGACACTGACTGACGATCAATTTCACTTGTTTTTGTGTAGAAAACAAGTTGAAATAACAAGCAATCAGCAAGATACCTCCAATAAAGGAGTGGTTCTGCAAGTGATGACCAAAGACAACTTCTCCATCCTCATGGCTATGGCTGATGTTTTAGTGACTTTTGAATGCTGACAGTTTCGTCACTCCAGCGGTACCATGAGACGGCGTCCAACTAGTGCTGCCACAAACGATTATTTTGATATTCAACTAATCACAGATTATTTTTCAGATTAGTCGACGAATCATGTGCAAACTGGATGTAAAGCAAACATCTTAACCATCATCATCTTTAAACTAACTAAAAACTAGATATATAACATTACCTGTGATAATGCTAGTGTGAATGCTGTAAGCTTAATTTGGCTCCTGAAGATGCTAGTGCTGATAGATGAAGATGCTGAAATTGATAGCTGAAAATGCTGAAGCTAATAGCCAGCTAAAATATTAGTTAAATGCCAAATTAGCCAAAAAAGTCAACCTGAATTAGCAAAAACAGCTAGCATATATCTGAAGAATTAGCTAAACTCCAAAATAGCCTAAAAGACAAAAAAAAGCCTAAATCAGCCAAAACAGCTAGCATTTAGCTGAAATATTAGCTAAACTCCAAAATAGCCTAAAAAGCAAAACAAGCCTATATTAGCCAAAATATCCTAAAAAACCTTAATAAATGTCAAAATAGTCCAAAAATCTAGTAGAATGATATTATAACTTTCAACTTTCTACACTCTGACTCCATATAATATAAAGTAAGACTTATCGACGATTACATTAGTTGTCAATTATTTTAATAGTCAATTAGTCGTCGATTAGTCGACTAATCGTGGCAGCTCTATCTACAACCCACACAAGGTAGTGCAACACATCCAGGATAGCACATCAGTGGGAGCAGATCTGCTGTGTCTGTCAGCGTAGTGTCATGAGTATGAAGGGGTAACCAGGAGACAGACCAGTACATCAGGAGATGTGGAGGAGGCCGAAGCAGAGCAACAACCCTTCATTAGGACCACCACCTCCTTTGTGCAAGGAGGAGGAGCACTGCCAGAGTCCTGCAGAATGACATCCAGCAGGCCACAAATATGAACGTGCCCGCTGAAACTGTTAGAACCAGGGGTCCATGAGGGTGGTCTGAGGGCTCGACGTCTACAGGTGGGAGTTGTCCTTACAGCCCAACATCATGCAAGACATTTAGCATTTGCTAGAGAACCCCAAGATTGGCAAATTCACCACTGGCGCCCTGTGCTCTACACTGAGCACATGTGACAGACGGGACAGAGTCTAGAGATGTAGTGGATAACGCTCTGCTGCAACATCGTCCAACATGACTGGTTTGGCAGTAGGTCAGTAATGGTTTGGGGTGTTATTTCTTTGGAGGGCTGCACAGCTCTCCATGTACTCACTAGAGGTAGCCTGACTGCCATTACATACCAGGATGAGATTCTCAGACCCCGTGTGAGACCGTATGCTGGTTTGATTGGCCTTGGGTTCATACTAATCCAAGACAATGCTCAACCTCATGTGGCCGGAGTGTGTCTGCAGTTTCTGCTGGACAACGGTTTTGGTGAAATGGACTGACCCGATCGCTCCCCAGACCTGAATCCAATTGAGCAAATGTGTAACATCGTGTCTCGGTCCTTCCACCAATCCTGTTGCACCACAGAGTGTCCAGGAGTTGGTGGATGCTCTAGTCCAGGTGTGTGGGAGGAGCCCATCCACCGCCTCATCATAAGCATACCCAGGAGTTGCAGGGAAGTCATGTGGGCAAGTGGAGGCCACGCCCACTGTTGAGCTTCATTATGATTTGCTTCAAACACAACCAAGTTGGATAAGCCACTTTGATTTTGAGTATGATTCCAGATCTAATAATTTTAATTTCCATTAATACATCTGTGTGGTTGTGTTGCTAGAACAGCAATTATGTAAATAATATGCATTTTAAAAGAATATTTCATTTGATCAGGTAAAAGATGTGTTCCCTTTATTCTTTTGAGCAGTGTAATTCAAGCACAAATGTAATAATTAAAGTCTTCATGAAAAAATTTCAAACGGTCGACACTTCTGTGTTTTGAAAAGGACGCTACATGTACGTCACTACCAAATCGAGTCCCTGAATAGTCAAAGTTCAGCTGTTTTAACTCTCAGCGCACTTTCATTGGCTGCACATTTTGAGCCCCAAAGCACTTAAAAACTTCACAGACTTCTCACTGGAAGTTGCCACTTGAATACTTGTTTCTGAGCCCAGTGTGGACGTAGCATTAGGGATATGTTGAGAGGCTCAGCCACCAAAGTAGATCAGCTGCTCCTTTACACCGAGATGCCGGTTAAGGTGGCTCAGGCATCTGTTTTGAATGCTCTATTGAGAGGTACTCCAGCCATATCCCATTAGGAGGAGGCCCAAACAAAGAGCCAGGATGCTGGAGGGAACATGTCTCTCAGCTGACCTGGAAATCCCTTGAGATCCCCCCAGGCAGAACTGGAGGACGTTTCTGAGCGAGGAGGTCTGAACCTCTCTAGTTACTCTGCTGCCCTCATGACCCAGCTCCAAACAGGTGGCACAAGATGGAGGACGTCTTTTTGTTCCTGTCACGAAATGATGAGGCACATGCAAAAGACAAAACTGTGTGTCCTTCATCTCAGCACATAAAAAACAAGGTATTCTGGAGAGAACATGCATCCATGCTGTCACCTCAGGAACACTCATGAGGGAGATAAGTTACTGCTACAGAGCATCAGGACATCAAACGAGCTTGTCCAGTTTGGAAAGTGACATTTTCTGTGAAAGCTGGTAGACTAGCATGTTTAAATTTTCATTAAAACTTGAATGTTGTTCTTAGGGAGCTTTACTCAAATAAAGCCAGAGAAAGAACCGTATCGGTCAGCTGTCGGTCAGGGGCTAGAGATTTTTCCTAAAGATGGCGATAACTTTCTGTGACCCTCTTTCTTGTGTCAGTCTTCCATATTTTTTGGTAACATTTTTTGTCCATATTTTGAGCTCAATGAATTCCACAACTATTTAGTACAGGGATGTCAAATTCAATCGCACAAGGTGCCAAAATCCAAAAGACACCTTAGGTTGTGTGCCGACCAGGATAAACATTTATTGAACACTTTAAAAGTACATATTTAAAACTTTAAAACTGTAACTTTTTAACATAATTATGAACTAGATATATACAGCATAACCTGTGATAATGCTAGTGTGAATGCTCTAAGCTGAATCTGGCCACTGAAGATGCTAGTGGTGAATGATGCTGAAGATGATAAAATTGATAGCTAAAAATGCTGAATCTGATAGCTGAAATCCCTGAAGCTGAAAGATAGCTAAAATATTAGCTAAATTCCAAATTAGCCTAAAAACAAACAAAAAAACAGCTAGCATGTAGCTGAAATACTAGCTAAACTCCAAAACAGTCAAAAAACAAAACCCTAAATTAACCAAAACAGCTCGCATGTGGCATAAATATTAGCTAACCTCCAAAATAGCCTAAAAAAAGCTTACTTAATGCCAAAATAGTCCAAAAAGCTACCAGAATGTCAATTTTTATAACTTTAAAACCTTAACTTTTTAACATAAATATGAATAATAAAAAGACAGGAATATTATTCTAGAATAAATCAACTTAAACCTTAAATAACTTTCAATATTTTACTCTCCATAAAAATATATTTTGTAAAAATTAAATAAGTTAGAAATGAGCACAAGATAACATCGGGTCATTAATAACAATAAAATAAAATGATCTGGAGGGCCGAACAGAATTACCCGGAGGGCCGGATACGGCCCCCGGGCCCTGACTTTGACACATGCGATTTAGTAGCTTTAAAAATCTGCGCTGAGGACTCATTTCCTGGAGAATCACAGGTTTATTTCTTTAACTTCCTCCTAGCATGGGGTTGGGTCATTAGCAAGACATGGTGGTCCTTATATCTCTAACATTCTATGTTTGTTCCACTTATGGGACAGTCATCCTCCCCCAAGCCTGTTAAGGTGTGTCCCACTTTCCAGTGTACCCCCCAGCCCCCACGCCTGACATTATGGGGTCACGTTCTTTAAATGGTGACAGCTGGGAGATTTTTTCAGCTTTACAGCAATAACTCGTTCAGGTGTTCATCCACAGGACTTACAAAATGAAATACTTTCTCAACAAAACAGCTGAACTTGTTGTTTTCTTTTGTGCATTGCAAGTGGAAATTTGGCTGAAGGAGTGTGTGTGGGGTGGGGTGGGGGCTGGGGGGGTTGAAATTCAGCCCAATACGTTTTATTTGACTTAAAAAAACACAGAGCCTCCATTCAAACAGATTGACTGCAGACCCTACGAATAGATAGATAGATAGATAGATAGATAGATAGATAGATAGATAGATAGATAGATAGATAGATAGATAGATAGATAGATAGATAGATAGATAGATAGATAGATAGATGTGTTTCTTCCTCCGTGCCCCCTGCAGGGTCTGCCTACAGAAAGGCTTTGACATGATGTGCTGTAATGAATCTCTTCCAGCACAGCCTGTCCTGATCTCAATAGGGGGGGGCAAGAGGGGAAGAAAGAGGAGCATTCAGAGGAGCGTTCAGAGCCCCGTCTGCGCTCTAAAAGCCTAGTGACAAGTAGCTGTGCTCCATTTATCCCAGGAGTTGGTAAGAGAAAAAAGATAAATGAAGCACAGATTTTCAGGGGGGTGGGGGCTATTTCTGCAGTTTGTTGAGTTTGTTTGAAGCCGAGCATCACAGCACAGCAAACACTGCCACCACTCCGAGTCTGCGCAGCGCCTGGTTTCACTTACCTGCATGTGTGTCAGTACTCTGATGAGATTTGTTTGACCGTCTGTCCTCACATTCATCTGTCTGTCTGTCCATCAATCCATTTATCTATCTGCTCATCCATTTGTCTG
>NW_023416927.1:106889-145611 GCF_002922805.2 Oryzias melastigma | reverse complement strand
CATCCATCCATCCATCTTTCTGTCCCTATGTCTTCCTGTCTATCTATATCTCTGTATGTCTTTCTTTCTGTCCATCTATCTTAATGTCCATATGTCTTTTTGTCCATCCATCCACCCACCCATCCATCCATCCATCCATCCATCCATCCATCCGTCCATCCGGCCTGTCTGTTCATATGTCAGTATGTCTGTCTATCTATCCGTCTATCCATATGTCTGTCTGTCCGTCTATCTGTCTATCTCTCTGTTAATCTTTCCACCTGCCTCGCCGCTGCTTTCTGCTCTTCTACAAGCAGCCAGATAGTTCTGGTCGACCCAGTTGCCAGGAGGAGACCGACTTCATTTGTCCTGCTGTGTGGAGATGCCCAGCAGTGCTTTCCGTGTACCCCCTCATGTTTGATGGGTTTACAGAAGTGTGGACCTCTCTGGCGACCGGGCCGACCGCTTCACAGCTCAACAGTGGGTGTTCCTCTGCAGCCCCACAGAGTCTGATTGCTCATGAAAAATGTCAGAACAAAAGTTTTCTGAGTTGACTGGAACAGATGCTCAAATCAGACGTGTGTCTCTGACGGCTGTGCAAACCCATGTGAGCTCAGTTCAGACGAGCGAACTGAGTGACCAGACGACCACTGGCTGACCAGTGCTGAACGGCTGTTGTCACTCTGGCACGTGTCAAACATTTCTTCTTGTTCTTCCTTTTCATTGTGAACCAAAATGTTTTGTGTTAGTTTTATATCTGGTCAATTTTACAGGCTGGAAAAACTGGTAAATAACTGACTTTTTTTTTTTTTTTGATTAATTCATTCTAAACCCTGTACAGCGCACTCTGCATTTCTGAGTATGAAAGATGCTGAAAACAGAGCTGCTGCATTGATGGCATGGAGCTGAGCTTCAGCTGGATGGAGCGCTGAAGTCCTCAGCATGAAGGCTCCACAGCCAGGAAGACAGTCCAGGAAACGCAGCAGACCCAGAGACAGGGACAACCGTGGAGTTTGGGTAGAAGTGTCCCTTTGAAAATAAACTTTTCTGAACTGTTGTCAAGTTCTATTATGTCCACAATCAGTTTTTAACCTGATCTATGGTCAAAACATCCATTTATTAAAAGCCTGCTTAATTCCTAAGAGGGTCGTGGGGATGCTGGAGCCTATCCCAGCTGCTGTTGGGTGTGGGTCGAGTGTTCCTTGGACAGTTCACCAGCCTGTTGATGGGTCAGAACAGGCTTATTTAGTTTGGCTGGACTAGTGATGAAAAGTTTTGTTTGGAGAAATGTAGATGTTCTTCTTCTTGTGAAGCCCCTCCCACTATGGCCCCCCAGTAAAAATGCCCTGTGGCCAGTCCTGTTCCTGGTCATGTCATCAGCTGCCAAAGTGAAATTCATTTTTAATCTAAGATGGCTACACATTTGGTTTTCACCAAAATAATCTCATTATTTACCAGATTTTACATTAAAAAAAACAGCCTGGAAACAGTTTGTGTTTTTCTTTCCAAACTGAGAAAGAGTGACGGCACCGGCTCGGAGGAGCTTTACCCTATCTGTAAGTACCAGAGTGAGAAGAGACCGGGTGTGAGGAGGAGAAGGAGGAAGTGGAAGAGGAGCAAGAGGAGGGGAAGACAGCTGCACACAGACACACACAGACAGAAAACACAAAACAGAGAAACACAAAAGATGACAGTGTAACACAGACCGACAAGAGCCCACCAACACAAGCAAGACACAACCTGGGGAGACAGTAACACAAAAGCAGCACACATCACGGAGAAGCTGTTTTCTTCACGGCCTTCAGGTGACCCCGACGGACAGAAAGTTCTGGTTCTGGCCGGATCTGATCTGAATTTGTACACTAGAGTTCACACAGTCAGTGACATCAGTGTACAGAAGATGAACACAGAGTCAAACTATTTTATCCTCAAACCATGTTGGAAGTGTTATTTACTGTCAAATGATGTCATTCTCAAGTTGGTAATTATTATTTTAATTTACATTTTAAGATTATCACATTTTTCCAAAATGACCAGAAACAGAAAGACTAATTGCTTCAACTGAGAAAGAATGAAACAAGTCAAATGAGTCACGCCTGGTTCACACTGGACGCGGAAGCGGCGTGGAACGAAGGTCGCTTCCATTCGGCGCCCTTGTTAACCTATGGTGTGGTTCACACAGACGTGGAGCGCCGCAGTCCTCCGCGGAAGGCTCACGGATTGTTTTGGCGTCTGGTTTATTTTGTGCATGCGCCACGAGCGATCCGTGTCAATTCTGGCAGGAAGTTACATCAACAAACATGAGAAAATCTGGTTTATTTTCTAAATATAACCAATTTTTCACAATAAAACACAGAGATTGACAAAGGTGATCATGTTTTTGTATCTAAACAGACTTTAGAGATGAAAATAAACGCACAATCACAACATACACACAAACAAAAAGAAGCTCTAGCAGAAGTGTCTGTCGACCGTCGCGGAAAAATGTGCGTCTGGTGTGAATTGCAGGAGAGTGGAGATGATGCGCTCACTCTGCTCCGCGGCGCTTCCACGTCCAGTGTGAACCTCACGTAAGACTTTGAACTATCATCTCTATTTTACAGTTTGAATATTGAGGATTGGAAACACCTTCAAACATCTTTTATTTCATTTCAGGGGGATGTTGCTGACAAACATCTTCTGAAAGCAGACAAATAAAATTATGATCTCCAAAAAAGAATACAGACCTCAGAAATGACGCTCCTGTTTTTTAACCCTTTAACGCTGGAGCTCCAGTGTTTAAGTTCTTTAATTTACTGTATTTTTTTTTTATTGTTTTTGAAATTAAAACTAAAAATGAAAAGAGGAGAAAGGGGACTGCTTTATTTATTCATCATTGTTTTGAACTACTCTCGAAAAGAACCATTTTTGATGCTCCCATTTTTAAAAAATGAAAAATGAATCAAAGACAATAAAAGTTAATTTTTTTTTCTAAAAAAGTGGTCAATCATTGGGAGGAGAAAACACAAAAAGAGGAACGAGTACAAAAGGAATTTAAACCTTCATTCTGGGTGGAGCTGAAGTAGGTTGGTTGTCAGAAATCTTAAGATATTGAATGTTAAAGTTCTGTTTGCTCCGTTTTCTATTTTAATGGGAACACAAAGAATTGATCTGTTTCTCTACATTACTTTAGAAAATTATAATTTTATGATAAAGTCATTTTTTATTTTAATTTTTTAATTTATTTTACTTTGAAAAACAAATGATACATGGATCCAGTTATGGCGTCAGTATTGCCCTAGCAATGGTAATGGGGCGGGGCCAACAGAGAAGTGGTTGATCACATGCAGGCTTCTGTTTTGGTTTTTGTACACAAACTCGTCAGGAGTTGTTTTGCGCGCAGGAATGCCTCCACGAGCGAGCAGGACTGCAGGAGCGATCATGGAGGCAGAATGGCGCCTGTGGAACGTTCATTGCGCTCATGGAGTTTGATAAAAGCTTGTGGGAGACGTTTGGTAGAAATTTAATACCTTAAAAATCCAACTGCTAATGAAGTTTGGCAAAGCAGAATTTTATCAAACAATCAACAAACTTGTCTTGGTTCAGTTTGGACATGAACTTAAATACAACTGGGAGCCTGTGGATTAGAAACAAATGTTTTAGGCAAAGTTTAGAAGTTAAGTTTCTTTCTATTCAAACATCTTTGGATTTTCTGTGTTTCTGGTGTAAAAAAGATGTGAATGAAGTCAGGCTTATGAGTGGTTGGAGATACGCCAAAGAAAATCGTTTTTTGGAGATCAGTCAGTGCTGATATTGTGATATTTGACCTACCATGATAATGGTTTAATACCTCAATGGAAACAGAATCCAAGCAGATTGTAATTTTAGGAAGAAACATGAGTTTCCTTTCAGGATTTGAGAGTTATTTGGACTCTAAGATGACAAAAGGAATTAATGAATATATATATTTTTCGTTAAGACAAGTGGAAGAGACATTAAGGACCTGCATTCATAAACATTGCGTTTCCAGAGGAATTCCTCTTTCTCGACTGTCTTTTAGGACTCAAACAGCACAATGCGACTTCCATGACAGTCTATTTATCCACCTCAGTGCAGAATCTGAATCCTCAGCTCTAAGCTGACTTTACCCTGCACAGTTTCACACGAGCCAAATGTTGTTTCAGATAGACTTGGTTTTCATTTCCAAACATATCATTTGTATCTTCATCTGCTTAATGTGGATGTTTGTGATGACCTCACATTGTTATCAAGCATCAAATAAAAGCTCTCTGCTGTGAGTGCGGTCCCCCCCTTTCCTTGCTCCTTCCTACCTTTGCGAACATTCCCGTCTGTGGTGCGCTGGAACTCCCCGGCGCTCAGCAGGAAGCAGGCGCGGTCGTGAGGGTAGCGCTCGCGGCTGGTGTTGGAGCCCAGGCCCCCGGTGGCCGGGCTGCGCTCGTCTCCCAGGACCTGGTCGATGGTGGGGCAGTCCTCGTTGGCCAGAGCTGCTGCGCTCGCTGCGGCGTCACCGTTCTGCTTGGAGTCTGACAAGAGGTGGTTTGGATGGGGTGTACGGCCAGCGTAACAAGGAAGAGCAGAGTCAGTACTGACTGGTGGAGTCAGGGAGGAAACAAAGGCCATGTGGTTGGACCACACGGAACCACCCCATCACACTTAACACGGGACGAAACATCAACAGTGGAGCTGACCATTTGAAACCAGTTCTAAGATATAGTTATTGCTAATGAGGAATACATTGCTAGAGATGACATGCTAGCTTGTTCCGTACACAAAGTTGGATGCCATATTGGAATGGTATAGAGGTCTGTTTACTGCTGTGTTACAACTGTACAAACAGATCTGTAAAAACTAGAATGTGACTTTTCACTAGTAAATTATTACTGTCAGCTGATAAAGGAGAACTTTTCCTATTCATAGTCAATGACAGCTTTAGACTAAGATTTTACGTTTTCTGGCAGGACCATCGATCTTTTTTGTTTTGTGGAGGCTGACCGTGACATTTGTATGTGTGTTAGACATCAGATCAGAGCAGACGACCAGGATTTCCTCAGTAGTGGCGAGAGAAGAGGGAACAGCCCACCACTGGGCCCAGTGGACGGAGTAGGAAATGTGTCCTATGAAAGACCGCCTGCCCGCTGTTGCGTTGGTGCTCGAGTCCTTCAGATAAAGGCTGGTTTGGATGCACTTGTAGAACGGGAGCCCCCAACCCAGCGTTGCCGCCCCTGCCTGGTAAATTGACCCTGCAGTGTTGCGTCGCGACTGGCTCCAGCTTGATAAGAAGTCCCGGCCGCTGCGTACTTTAAAGCTAACGCCGCTCGCACCTTGCTGCTCCTCCCCGTGGATGGAGGTCTCACTGAACCTTCTCTTCCGTCTGCGGGACCATCAGGACCGGTGCAGCTGTCGACCAGGCTGCACTGTTCTCAGTGTGCTGAGACCGTGTCACGCCGACCTGGGTGTGGACTGGCCCATATATAACGGGCGCTAGTGTTTAAAGCCAAACCAGTTTATAAACACAAACTGAAGATTCTAACAGTTTTTGTAAAGCTTAGTCTGTGTCAGGAGTCAGCACTCCGTCTACCCCTCTGCCCATCTCCCAGCATCTTCCAGCAGCCCCAGCGCACAGTTCCTCAATGCTGTTCAGCTGACTCCAATCAGACAATCACCCACCTGCTTCTTAAGGAGCACACAGAACCTAATTCTGTTCAAAGTATTGTTTATGCCACCCTGCCTTCCTTACAGAGAGCGTTTCATTCTGGACCTGATCTTCTGTTTTCCTGCCGCCTGCCCTGACCCTCGCCTGTTCTCTGACTACTCTAGTCTCTTCTCTGATGCCTTCATGCTCGTTGATGACTTCTGCCTGTCTGACTCTGATTTAGCTTTGTGGACTTTTAGCTCTGCCTAGTTTTTGCCTGAACTAACAAACCTGCTGCACGTGGAACCAGCTGTCTGCCTGTTTGTGACAGTCGTGCGTAGATTTGAGTAAAATCACAACCCTGCACCGTTGCTTTTCCTATATAACAACGCATCTATTATATAAAAGCTTGAAATGTTGTTCATTTGTTGCACTTAGTACGAAAATACCTATACCATGACCTGGGCCTTATTTAGAGTATTTAGAGAGACCAATATTAAGCATGTTATAGTCATTTTACTGTGTCTGCTAAGCCATATCCCATTGTTTTTATACCATTCCAATATGGCGTCGCTCTTCACACATCTTGGACAATAGTAAAAAGCCTGCGTGCCATCTCTAGTGATAGATCTCATTGGTTATGACTGTATTTAGCCACCAGATGTCCTCAGTCTTTCTTCTAATTTGTGTGATCCAACCCTCAAAGGCTTGAATGGATTTTAGTAGTATTAGTGTAGACTAAAAAGATTTAAAAAATGTATCAATTCATAACAATTTGACTGACAGCTTGGACAGACTGCAGCAGGAAGCCTCTTGTGTCAGAGCTGTCATTTTGCTCAGCCATGAGCTTAAATTCGTAATAGAATTAAGGGGTCAAAGTGAGCATAAAACACACAGGTAGATCGGTGGAGGGAGTGTGATGGTGCGGGACGGCATCACTGGAGTAACAAGGCTTCTCATCACTGAAGGCAATCAAAAAAAGAAAGATGTCTTTTCAATATAAGACACCTACAGACTGGAACTTTCTGCAAAAAGCAATTCAACTTTCAAAGCTCATGACTTTACCACAGGTTGATGTTATGAAGGACCTGGAAATGAAGTCACTAACCCAGAGGTCGGCAACCTTTAACTGTAAAAGAGACATTTGGGCTTGTTTTCTACTGATCAATACCTATAGGAGCTGCATAGTCTTACTTTAGCCTTTAAGACGTTTATTTTTGTATTCATGACCTTCTTTATTTAATAATAAATATGAATTATGCATAATTTTTGCATCAATATTTAGCTATTAATTTAAAAATTGAACTAATCTAAAAAAAAATGCAAATTAAGTCATTCTTACTTTAAAAAATGCTAATTTATTTTATTTTTCTTTTATTTATTTATTTTTTTGTTCTTTTTCTCCTCTTTGTCCTCATCAGTCTTACTCTGCTGGATTTTGTTATTTTATTTTAGTTTGGATCTTGGTAGTCTTAGTTTTCAGGCTTTGTTTATTTGTTTTCTTTAGGTAGTTTTGGTTAGACAGTCATTATCAGGAGCTGCTGACTCTGACGGTCGACATGTCTGGATCAACAGTCTCCATGACTTATTTTATGTTTGGTCAAGGAGCCTCAATGGAGAGATAAAAGAGACACATGTGGATCTGGAGCTGCAGGTTACAGACACCTCCACTAACCTGTAGCTGTTTTTAATTAATTAATTATTTTGTTTTATTCGTTTTAATTTAATCATATTTATTTATGTTTTAGCGTATTTTAATTCTATGACATGTTCTGGGTGTGTGTAACTTTTCCCTCCTGACCAGGACTCACTGGGAAAGAGATCAGTGGATCTCAATGGGATTTTTTTGCCCTGGTTAAGTAATGGTTACATAAAAAATAATAATGATCTCAGTGCAGACATATGGAGTTAAAGCTGTTCAACCAGTGACAAATCCAATATTTAAACTGGCCAGGAAAAAATTCTGCCCCCCACCCCACCCTATAGACCAGGGTTCTCAAAGTCAGTTCATCTTGGGGTCACTGAAGGCAGAGTCTGGCTGAGGCTGGGCTGTATGGGGTTCCATTTGTGCCCAAAATGTGTTTTTGGTCTATTGTTCATGTCGACTGAACAAGTTTATTGAACATTTGTTCATGTCTATGTACTACTAAGCCATATCTTCTGAGTGTCCTGTGAAATGACAGGAGCTAACGACGCTAACAACTGTTGCTAAGGGCTTTTCTAACGACCAGATCCAACGACAATAGCAAAAATTTTAAGCATAAATTAAGCTGTAACATCACAAAGCAAATACAAAGCTATCAACCAAGAAGCATGGAAATGTCCTGCATGCATGCAGAAGATATTGCTTAGTAGTACATAGACCCCTGCAATAGGGTTTGTTGGAAACCTGCAAAACAGCCTTTCTCAACTGGATGTCCATGAACATCTGTGACACAGACTAAAGCACAGATGAGACGTCTGTGATCACTTTGTGACTCTAGATCCTGCCGCCCTCTCTCTCCTTGTGCACCTTAAAAAAGCCAATGACGTAAACGTACATCAAGAGAAAGTTAAACTTTTTTTCCCCATGTTTTCATCCTATCATAAATTAAAATCTATTTTTAAAGTACTCCACTTTAAGAAGAACGAGGACATCAGCAAGTTATTTAGAGCTTGGAAATCTGTCAGAAACAGCAGATACAGCAGCTGAGCGCCCAGATCAAACCTTTAGTCAGCATTTTTACTTTCACCGAATAATATTTATAACTGGGGTTATTATCTTTTGAAGCTGTAACATAATTAGAAATACATGGAATGTTAAATTTACAGTATCTAGTAAGCTTTACACTGAACATGAGTGAATAAAACTATGTCAAATCAGAGAGAATTTCTATTAATGTGTCTGTAGACTGTCTTCAAATGAGGTGAAAATAAAGTACTGTTAAATGAGAAATAAGCAATTATGTAATAGTTGTGTCTACTTTTAAAAATGTGAAAGAAGTGAAAAAACATGCAGAAAATGTTTTGTAAAACGACTGTTGGCCCTAATATAAGAGAGGCAGATTGTGAGTCTGAACATGATTATATGACCTCAACTCCTCAGGCTCAGTTCTGCCTCGTGGTGAAGGAGACCAGTTTCTGCAGGACACCTTCCTGAAGGTGCTGACTTAATGCTTGCTACAGTCAAACTAGACCTTCACCTGGGGCACTTAGGTGCAATTTAAACGAGCTTAAGAGCTTAAGAAAAGCAGGTCAGTCTCCACGTACTCCAGAAAAAGCAAATTCACCACACATCGTGTCTCCATTATATCATTTTTTTCTGTTTTTTGATTTTTTTAACAATTGAATATTTATTTCCCTTATTTATCTATTTTTTAAAATCAAAATTGACCTTTTTTTTTTTTTTAGCTGACTGAAGTTTTCAGCTTTATTCCCCCCCCAAAAACCAGCCTTTTCACTAAATTTAGAAATTTACATCTCAACAATAAAGAAAATCTGGTAAAACTTTATCATAAGATTCCTTAACAAGCTTTATTAACACATTAACAACCATTATTAATGTGTTAATAGGGTAAGACATTTATTAGCACACTAAGCCTGATGAGGTTTTTTAACATACTTAGTAAGATAATTAGCATCTAAAGTGAGAACATTGTCTACAGAGGTCATATTAATAAACTGCTTACAAGCTTAACAAATGTATTAACTATCTTTGTCAACATTATATTGAATGTTATGCAGCATTGCAACTAAAATCTTGATAAAAACCCGAGTAATTCCAGTGATCTGCAAACTTCTGGACACCACAGCTGGAGTTTCTCCCGTTTCTTTGTAGTGAAGTTTAAACATCCCAAACCTAAACCATTCAAGGGCCGAGACTTAAAATAAACAGCAACTGTCTGTAAATTAACAGGTATTTTGAACAGAAAACTATAGAACAGAATATTTTAAAGCAAAGGTAAAAGTTTAACACCAAATGTATTCAACATTTTTAATCAGGGCCCCTAAAAAATGACTAATCTTTGTAATGATCAACCTGACTGTAAGGCTGAAGCTAAAAGTGTTGATTTGTCCACCTTCACACTCCCCCATCATTTGACCACATTTACTCTGTTCTGCATCAAACACTGTGATTCTTACATTTGTAAAATCATCTTTTTCATACGCGTAATGCTCTTGTGTCATTTATTCCCTTTAACCATTCAGGGTGAAGTGACCCTGACTCTCAGGAACATCAGTGTTAGTTTATTTGGCCCCATAGTTCAGGTGAACTTGTTGCAAGACAAAAAAAAAAAGAAAACGATGTAAACCTGAAGTCTTGCTGGCCAAATGTGGCCCACATTCAAATTTCTACCGGGCCACAGGTTCCTGTCATAGTGTCAATAATATGTGACTCCCAGCACTATCTAAACACTCTGTGTACGATTTCTTGATCATGATTGGCTAAATTTCCTCATAAGCCACTGTCAACCTTCTGTCACACTTTGTTGCTCATTTTAAACATCTCAAATTAAACGAAATGAACTTTCTGTGTTTTTTTGATGAAAACTGTTGGGTTTTGTACTTCTAAATATGATAACAATTTGTGTTGTCTTCCTGTTGGCCTGATTTACAATTAAACGTTTACAGTAAAAATGTTATCGTGAATAATATGTATCATTTCATATGAATCCAGATTTAATGTTTCCTTCTAGACAGCCCTTTTTTTTACTTTGTTAGTGATTTTCAAATACAACACTCACAAATTTGGATAAAACGCATGATTATGTCTGAAGAAATGAAAAGCAAGAAAATGTTCTTCAGATAGTTCAGTTAATGTTATAATCAGAGTTTAAAGAAAGCAGGCTGAATGGTTGGCTCTCACACATTTAAACCTCAACAAATCTGCCCCTCTTCGGAAAAGGTTTGGACTCTAAAAGCTGACGAAAATGATACAAGGCGAGGGAGTTGGGCCCATAAAAGACCCACCGTTCCAGTTTATGGGGCTTTAGTCTGTTTCTAGATTCTAGTTTGGTATTTGTTTAGTATTTGAAAACAGCATTTCTAGAAACAGATCACACTTTAGACAGTTATTGTTTCTTAAAGATCCACTCCAATGAAAATGGTGTTTTAACATGTTCTTGTGGCAGTTTTATGGTAAAAGACATAAATCTGGATTCAAACTGTACTACTGAGTATTTATTTGACCAAATTGAGCTGACGAAAAATGCAGTTTGAAAAAGAGTTCTGTAGTGACATTAAAAATACACTGGGCAGGTCACAAGCTCTTTGCTCTGCTCCACCCCAAACTCAGACTTCATTTCTAATAAACTCCTGCCACTCTGCAGAAATTATGTCCTAAAAAACAACATTTTTTTTGTTTATTTTGTCTAAAAATGGCATAATACTAATTTAACCTCTTAAGACCAGGGCTCATATTTGAGTTAACCCACTACATTTGTAGTCACAGGGTTCAAGTTAAATAGAATGGTAACATAACCTCATAATGTCATGTCCTCGCACGTGGACGCCAGGTCTCAAGAGGTTAAAGACCAGACTTTTGATTGACTCTGGTCAAACTGTGGACTCATCTTCATCTGCTCCATCACTTACCTGCCCTGTTTATCTCAATGATCTCCTCCTGTGCCAGGGGGCAGTCTCCGGTGCCCATCATGCTGCCGGATCCCACCATGCCTGGCCCAATTACGTTACCCATGAGCCTGTGTGGAGAGGCGGTGGCCATTGCCAGGGCATCTGGCTTGCAGTAGTTTGGACTTCCTGGCTGAGGCGCTCTAGGAATGTGCTTGTTCCTCTTCTTCGGGAGCTTCTGCTTCGCCATGGCCAGGGAGTAGTACATGCCGAAGTTGTTGACAATGACGGGCACAGGCATGGCGATGGTTAGCACCCCTGCCAAGGCGCACAGAGCCCCCACCAGCATCCCTGACCATGTCTCAGGGTACATATCTCCATATCCCAGAGTGGTCATAGTCACCACAGCCCACCAGAAGCCAATGGGGATGTTCTTAAAGTTGGTGTGGGCCGCGGCTGTGGGGTCATCTGGGTCAGCTCCAATTCGTTCTGCGTAGTAGATCATGGTCGCAAAGATGAGGACGCCCAGCGCCAGGAAGATGATTAGCAGCAAGAACTCGTTGGTGCTCGCCCGCAGAGTGTGGCCCAGGACCCGCAAACCCACAAAATGCCGGGTCAGCTTGAAGATACGCAGGATTCGGACAAAACGTACCACACGAAGGAAGCTCAAGATATCTTTGGCTGTTTTGGAGGAGAGGCCACTCAGCGCCACCTCCAGGTAAAAGGGCACAATGGCCACAAAGTCTATGATGTTAAGGGCGCTGCGGAAGAACTCGGCCTTGTCGGGGCAGAAGATGACACGTGCCATCACCTCAATAGTGAACCAGATGACACAGACGCCCTCCACATACGTCAGCCAGCCATCCGTGACGACTTCATACACAATCTGAGGAGCAAAAGACAAAGACACCATTTACACTACAGAGTTCCCATGTCAGGATGAAACACTGCCTGTAAATGCTCACTCGTGTGGATTGTGTGATTATTTGAGTTTTCATGGTAGGTTCACACTGGGTGCAGAAGCGGCGTGGAGCGGAGAGCGCGAGGCATCCTGCAATTCACACCAGAAGCACATTTTTCCATGAGGTTTGACAGGCGTTTTAACTAGAGCTTTTTTTTTGTTTTTGCCATCATGGGTAAATTAATAACCTAAAAATATTACGCCTTGTTTCTGCTAAGAAGAAGCAAGTAGTTAGTAGGTTTACACTTCTTTAATTTATCTGTTGTTGAGACACAGAGAGAAATATGTGTCTTTTTCAAATTCAAACTGTATTTGTCACATGCATATACATATACATCTTGCACGACTGTCTGATGGTATGAGGATAAGAGGATATTTACTATAAATATAAGATATAGACGTAAAATAAAATACAATTCTGTCTGCTTAAAGTTTGCAAATGTCACAAGTCCACAAGTTTAAAGTGACTGTTTTTTTGTATAAGTGTGTGTGTTGTGATTGCATGTTTATTTTCATCTCTACAGTCTGTTTAGATACAAAAACATGATCACATTTTATTGTCAAAAATGTTTACATTTTGAAAATAAACCAGATTTTCTCATGTATCTTGATGTAACTTCCTGCTAGAATTGATGCGGATCGCTCACAAAATAGACCAGACGCCGAAACGATTGACTGCACGCGGCGAGCCTTCCGTGGAGGACCGCGGCGCTCCGCTCCTGGTACACACAACACTACAGGTTAGCAAGGGCGGCGAATGGAAGTGGCCTCCATTCCGCGCCGCTTCTGCGTCGCTTCCTCTTCACTGCCGCATCCAGTGTGAACCAGATATTACAATCTGGTCAGGCAAACACAGAGGCAACTAAGGATAAATGTAGTTTTGTCATATTTCTTATGTTTCTCCAGAGCTGCTTTAATTATTGCCTCGTCTTCATGTAAAGGTTTAATATGACTTATTTATAAGTCAATAGCACATCATTTGCCCTCAACAACCTCCTTAAAATGAGAGAAATGTTAACGTCACAATCTTTTTGACAATGTTTGATTCCTCTGCTCTGTCTTTTCCTACCCAGTAAAGTTAATGTGACAGTCACTAATGTTCATGTCGATTGTCTTCAAACAAATGTTCCAGTGTGTTTGTCTCCCTGTCTCAATTTTGCAGTTTTTTGTGATTTGTTTGGTCACAGATTGAACTAATTTTAAGTTTGTCCATGTTCATCTTTTGTATTTCATTTTCTAGTGATTTTTTGTCTCTTGCTGTCTGTTTTCTCACTGTAACAATAACTATCTTCTTCAAAGGTTTTTCAGGTTGTATCTTAATCGTGTTCTCTCACCATTACAACAAATAACATATATCCTTTACCACAACAGATGTTTGGTGACATTGTTTTCACCAAACGACTTACAGCACTATAACTTGTTTATTTTTGCAATACTAGATTTTTGGAGGATCTTGTATTGATTGATCTGATCCCTCTGGTTTATAACTGAAGTCACTAATCTTCATGCGTGTTGTCTTGTATGCTATTCCTGCATTTCTGGTGTTTGTCTCTTTTCTTTACTTTTAAGCTACGCTCACACCGCTCTCTGCAACACGTGTTCAAGCAGAAACTTTCAACGGACTTCAAGCTTCCACATTCGAAACTCTCAGGTCTCTTATGCAAGATTCTATGACCATTTTTGGGCTCTACATACAAAACGGACACTCAATCAGGAACTCAGATTTTGGAGTGACGCAGGGATAGTGTCCTTTTACTTTATGGAAGTTTGAAAATTGATCACAAAGGAGAAATGAATAATTGTGGTTTGTGTCCAGGAGGAATTCTATGACACCAAGTCTTTCATATATCGGAATAGAGCTGTGAAAGAAAAATCCTGGAGCAAGAGTCATCAGATTTGCACCGTTTTGACATTTCACACCAAGACTCTCCCGACTGTAGACCTGGCGAACATGGGCCCCATGTAGTTTAAAAGTAGACAGAGTATGTGGGCCCCGAATAGGTTTGTCTGCGGTTTCTGTTGTGGCCTCCATTGGCTCTGCTGCCTGGACAGGGACCCCGCTGTTCTCCTCACTGAGTCTGCTTCTGCCACAGGTTTCCTCCAAATCTCTATTTAGAGGGAGTTTTCCTCTCCACACTCTCCTTAGTACAGGGATTACACTGAAATCTACTATCTGTTGGTTGCGTTTTCAAGCTATTAGTGTACAACTATAATCAGGCTTTATTGGAATGACTTGGATTGATTTAGATATTTAAATCAGGGTTAATAAAGTTGCCTGATTTTTTTGTGTTGTACTTTGGGACAACCTCTTATGAACGGGATTTTTATATTTAAGTTAGGTTCATTCTGCCATGTTTTTGCTGTGTATCAATGAAAAAAAAGGCTGAACATGGAGCATACCTCTTCATGTGTGACGTTCCCCACCGTCACGTTCTCCGTTTTGTTGTAGATGGTGTTGAAGGCCTCATGCGTCTCCAGGCAGAAGGTGGAGATGGAGAGGAGGATGAAGAAGAGCGAGGCCAGCGCCACATACTGCAGAAAGAGTTGCAGAAACAGGAGTGAAAATGCGCCTCAGCAAACAAGACGCCCTCCCAGTTCCAGTAATGTGATCTGATGGTGTGGCTTCCAGCAGTACATTATCCTGACAGGAAGGAGCTGCAGTATTTATTGAAGCCTCGTCGTTTTGTATTTTTTTTTCTGATCGGTGGGACACAGTGGGGGTGAGCGACTGCAGCATGAGCAGTTCTGAGCAGCTGCAGAAAGGGGGAGCAGTAAGCCGGAGATGTGAGTCCTGTTCATTCAGCAGGAATGGACTGAGTGCTGCTTCCATTAAGAGAAAAGAGAAGAGATGAAAGGAGGACAAAAGAATCTGTCAACAGGAACAGGTTACGGTGAATGTCCAAGTGAGAGAAGGAAGAAGAGAACAATGCAGAGGGCGAGCAGAAACGGAAATGATTTATTTATTCATAAATAATAAATTACACACAAATTGATAAAAGGTGTCAACAAATGCTGCTAAAGCAAATGATTGTGGAGGACTTCATTTGGCAGAGAAATTCCTCAATGTAAAGTTTGTTCTCTGATGTCACCATAAAGGGCTTTCATGTTGGGGAAAAACACATCAGACTTCTTTCTGAACCATAACATGATATCACATTTAAAATGATTTACAGCTGTACCTACAAATGACCATATAACTACATTGATGTTTGGTGGACAGATATATTCCACTATATAGAATTTAAAGATTTTTTCCCAAAACAACTTTATTCTGTTTCCCTAAAGATGAATGAAAACAGTAAAAAAAAACTGATTTCATCATCATTCATGCTTGAGAAGGTTAAACTTCTTGGAGTCAAAATTCACTATAACCTGACAGTAACATGAAACAAAGACCGAACATCATCCAGCTAAAATAAAGCAAAAATGAAAACTTTAAGCTTTTTAAGCAAAGCACAGAAGCTGAAAAATAAATAATTAAATTTCACTAGTACAATTATAAATTAATATAGACTATAGCACATGTGTCAAAGTCAAGGCCCGGGGGCCGGATCCGGCGCTCCAGGTAATTCTATCCGGCCCTCCAGATCATTTTATTTTATTGTTATTAATGACCCGATGTTATCTTGAGCTCATTTCTAACTTGTATAATATTGTATTTTTTATGGAGAGTAAAATACTAAAAGTTATTTAAGGCTTAAGTTGATTTCTTCTGGAAAAATATTCCTTTCTTTTTTTTTATTCATAATTATCAAAAAAAAGTTACAGGTTTAAATTTTTTAATATTGTCATTCTGTTAGCTTTTTTGACTCTTTTGGCATTTACTAAGATTTTTTAGGCTAAATTACCAAAACAGCTACATGCTAGCTGGTTTGGGTAACTTAGGCTTTTCATTTTAAGTTTTTCAGGCGGTTTTGGGTAATTCTTAGCTTTTTTTTTCACTTTTTTAGGCTAATTTGAAATTTAGATATTTTTTTAACTACAGTATATGCTAGCTGTTTTGGCTAATCTAAATTTTTCAGGTTTTTTGGGGGGATGATTTGGCATTTAGATAATATTTTAGCTGCTATCAGCTTCAGCATCTTTAGCAGCCAAATTCAGCTTACAGCATTCACACTAGCATTATCACAGGTAATGCTATATATCTAGTTCATAATTATGTTAAAAAGTTACAGTTTTAAAGTTTTAAAAATGTAGTTTTAGAGTGTTCAATAAATGTTTATCCTGTTTGGCCTGCGATGTAAGGTGTGATTTGGATTTTGGCCCCTCGTGCGATTGAGCATCTCGTCTGCAGCTAACTGCTCCTCTGGAATCTTTGATCCAGTTCATGTTCTTTTCAAAGCACATTCGTGCGGTGGAACACTGATGTTGGTCTGTTCTTGTCATGGTCTGATGGCCAGATCTAACCAAATTAATCTTTTAATTTGTCTTTTATACTTTGTTCTGTTTTAAACTAAATATTCTGGTAATTAAAATGTATTTGTCTTTTCCATCAAAATGTTTTGAAAATGTTTTTTTTTTGCTAATTTCTTTTAAGCTTTAAATTTTTGTATCAGTGTTCAAATAATAACAAAGCACGCGTACACAAACGTACGTGTGTGTGTGTGTGTGTGTGTGTAGGTCAGTGATGAAGACAGACAGCAGTGTTGTTCTAACCCTCAGAGAGCACAGTGAATCCCACGTCTTATTATGAAGGTCTAATTTAATATTGCTATAAAGAGATGCCCTAGATCCACACACACTTTTACACACACACATGCACGCACCCACACACACACATGTGCGTCTGTCACCTCTGCTGATTGTGTCTGGATTTATTTTAAATCAACAAACCTTGTTAGAACTACAGTGTCTGTGAGTACTTTGGTTAAAAGTCCAGCTCCAACTGGGGCTGGACAATAAAACGATAACCATATATATCGCGATTGAACTTTTTCTCGATAGAAAAATTAATATATCGCGATACTTTTGTTTTGAACGGTTTGAAATTAACACTTGCAGTTTTTCACCAGCATTTTCACCTCTTTAGGGAGTAAAGTTAGAAGGTTAGTCGCCACATGGCGAGGAAAGATTTGCGTAAAGTTAGTCATGTTTACTAACCGTCCTCTTGGTGAGTTTCTTTCATCCTCTCCTCCTTTACTGTCTGCACGCTAGGTAAACAAACATGCGAGACCCCCCCACGGTCACTTCACCTGTTTCTGCTGATGAAACAGTGGAACATGTGGAAACTTTTTACAGGAACTGAAGGATAAAACTGTGGATATATCCCTGTAGCTATGATGCTAATGACGCTAACGAGCAGCTATGTATCACATTTCTGGTGTTTCTGTGTAGAATATTGTTAGAATTTGGCCAGTAGTTTGTTTAATCCACCCACAAACTTAACCAGTGACTCAGAAATATATTTCATCCCCTGTTTGGAGGTATTTCAGTTATTTAAAATCTGACAAAAATCAGAGTTATATGGACTGCAAGTTGCGCAAAAGGAATCTTCCTTCTAAAACTGTAAAAATTACCAACCTTATTATATCACCTGAAGCAGTGCCAACAAGCATGCTCAATCTCAGACTGAGATAAACGATAATCCTCGCTTACTCACAGGATGTTGACAAAAATATTTGTCAGTTTCATGTCTGTTCTGATAAACTTGAAAACATTAACATTTATTTTTAGAAATAATGTTTTGTTTTTAATGGAACTGATCGAACAGTTTATAGTTCTGTCTTACTTATGTTCTCTTTTGAAACTTAAAAAAATACTTTAATTTTAGATTTATTTGGTCATATCTATATATACCTTTTCTTAGCTATCTGAATAAAACTGTTGCCCCATGGTTCTTCAGTGCAAGTAAAGTTTAAAGTATGATGGGAAATAAATATTTAAATCTAAATAACCTGCTGTTGATAACACATTTCGCTTGTGAGACACAGAGCGTTCAAATTTGACAAATATAGTTACTTGGTTTGATATATATATATATATATTGTCTGATATGAAAAACAATATTGTCAAAATAAAAAATATATATTCTATTATGCCCAGCCCTAACTCCAACTCTATATTTTTTTAATCTATTTTGAAATTGTTCTCAGTGGTATAATAAAGGGAACCAAACCATAAATCAACATTTTTGTCTGTTGATGTCTATAAATGAGCCTTTAAAAGTGTTGTCTGTTGGTCATTACCACATTTTTGACAAATTAAAATAAAATTGTTTAATTTTTGAAAATATAGTTTGGCACAGAAGTTTCGCCCCACCAATTTCCCCATCAGCCTTTTGTTTACAGTCTCTCTCTCTAGCTTAAAGCAGCTCACAAGCCTAAACTAATATTAGCATAGCACCCCCCCCCCCCAAAAAAAAAGAAAAATGGCGACCAATAGCTGGGGAAAATAAAGACATTAAGGATCTATTTGTCTACAAATGGATGCATCAGAACTGTAGCAGAGAAAGGAGACTTTGTTCTGCCCATGGTAGTTGCTGCGTCAAAAACCTGAGCTTTTTCAAATCGCAGATTTTCATCTGTCCCTGATCTATCATGATTTGAATAAAGAAATACTCAGAAATGCAGTTTATATCTTAAGTTATTTTATACATGTCCTCTATCATGAGGAAATGCTACAAGAGCGTGTTAAAAACACCAAAAACAGGATCAGCGCTGGAGTGGGTCTTTAACCAAACATAAATTAAAACTGGCTTAAATTGAAAATCCAGGTTTATTAGCTAAAAATAACAACCTATCTATCTATCTAGAAACATTTTTGTCTAAAATTGATAGCTTCAAATAACATGTCTTCGCAGCACAGTGATTTTTAATTAACCAAACACAGGCAACGGTTTGATTTCTGGTCAGATAAATAAAGCTAAGGTTGGGGATGCAGTTTACTTTGACTTGTTTTAGAGGCTGATCTCTAATCTTCTTTAGGTGTTTTTGATAAACATAATCAAATCCCTACATATCTGCATAATAGAGGAAATAAACAGTATTATCTACGACACAAGCATTAACAGACCAAAGAATTAAACAGGAAGTGAAATAATTGACAGTTTATTTAAAAATAGCACCACTGACTGAGTTATTAGCTTGTTTTAAATGCTATAATTGATTCTATCAATATCAAACTTTTCATTAGTTACTTTGAAACATAAAAACAATAACATGTATGTAAAAAACACTCTTGTATTTTGTTGTTTTTGTAGCCAAATTTAAAATAGCTTCTTTACCTTTCCCTGAGACCCTTTACACCTCGCCTGCCCATCATTTCCATCACACTTCCTCATTCAAACTGACCTATATCTCTTTTTGTTTCTTCCATCGAGGGACAACATCATCCCTCCTTTTAGCTTTCTTCCTTCATCTTCTTCCTCACTCCCTCTTCTTGTCTCTGTCTGTCATCTTGATTTAACATTTTTGTTTCTGATGTGAAAACAGAGAAAATGACCCTGTTCCTTCTCTCCTTTATTGTGTATTGGTATTTTTTGAAATTATATTTAAAATATTTATTTTTAAAAATCCTTTACTGCCCTTTCAGCATCCGAAAGAGATTACTGTCCTTTATGCACCAAGACTGGAGTCTATACAGAACTTGTCTGGGCAGACAGGGTTTTTATTTAACAAAGATAAACTTCTTTTGAATTGTAAGTTGTAGCTGTTAGAATATTTTAATTTTTTAATGTGGATTTAGTATAAATGCTCTAAAGTTGTAGTTTCTTTAAATTACATTTCCATTATTAGCATCTTCATAGACATGTTGGTGCTTTATAAATAAAGTGATTGATTGATTATTTACAGTTGATAGTTATAACCATTTCAATCAGTAACGTAGATTCAAATGTAGATCGCAGACGTCCTCGGTTACCACTGAGAAGCTAAGCACAGATCACAGAATATTCTAAATGTTTGCTTTAGAAAATAGTTTGTTTGAAAATGATCAAAAGTATTAATGAAAAAGTCCTGTTGGAATCATCAGCAAAAAAAACTATTACAATTTTTACAGATCTAGTTTTTGCAGAAGGAAATCTACATTTACAAAACATCCATATCTTTGTTTTTTCAAGCTAATTTCCCAGTGTCATTTTTTAATATGTATGGATAATTGTGTCTTTTAAAATTAATGCAGAGTATTATTTTTAAAATTGCACGTTTTCAAGACAGAAGCGAAAGAAATTGTCATGTTCTTATGAGACATAAAATTCTAAAAGTAAGAACTGAAGGTTGCAATACACGATGCCAACAAAAACTATAAAAGAAACCAGGAAAGGTCTTCACACGATTTCATAGGGTTTTCTCCATCTCTTCATGTCAGCAGATCTCTTGTTCCTCTCTTCATAACAACCATATAAATGAAATCCCCATACGAACAGGGAGAATACTGAATCCCTGGGATGGAACCTGTTACTAAACACCAAAACAGCAGTCCATCCATTTATCCGTCTTACTAATATCTGGAATCGTATCCTTTGGAGCCAGAGCTCATGACCATAGGTGAGGGTAGGAACATCAATTGACCAGTATAGTGGTTGACTCAGCTCCTTCTTCACCTCAATTGATTGATTAAACAACCACATTACTGCAGCCACTGCACCAATCTACCAGTCAATCAGGTCACACCAGCCATCTTCACACCTGAACAAGACACCAAGATACTTCATTTTCCCCACTTATGACAGGAGCTATCCTGGACAAGCCCCAAGAACTACTGCCCCCATTTCAAGGTACTCATTCAAACTTAAGAGCTTCACACTCGACTGAGAACCAGCCCAGCAAACACTGACGGTACTGATGAAGCCAGCAGAACACCATCATTTTCAGAAAGCACACATCAAATCCAACATTTCCTCAAACTAAATTGCCAATGGTTTGAAGGTTCACCTAATGTTTCTCTCCGTAAAAGTCATAAATCCGCGACAAAGGGAACCCTTACGGGAGCATCGCTCCTGCTCCTGTCACAGAGAGAACCCTCAGAAGCAATTCCCCCACAGGACACCTCAAGGTAAAAGTTGAAAAAATCTTGTGGACTACAAGAGCAAACTTGCAAGAAATTTGTGTGACATGCAACTGCAATAAAATCTCCACTGTTGCTCCAGAAGCAAAGATCTGACTATTGGTCATTAATCTGACCAATAGTCGTGTGATGCATTTGCAGTTGGAGCAAACTCGCTGGCCCCTCTTCTTAAAACTAGTGACCACCACCCTGGCGTGCCAGTTGAGAGGCTGTATCCCCAACTGCTTTGCAATGTCAAAAAGACGTGTCACCCAAGACATCCAGACTTCAGGTACTGAAGGTTGTCCTCATTTACCTCCGGAGCCTTTCCACCACAAGACTTTTTGACTACCTCTGTAACTTCAGCTGATGGACTAGTTAGCCTTGAAATCTTTAGCCTTGGGCTCCTCAGTCAGCAGGATTGAGGAGATCTTTAACGTATTCCTTCCATCCTCTTAAAGAATCCTCAGCTGAGGTCAGCAGCTCCCGGCTCGCTCTGTGAGCAGAGCTCGCAAAGAACTATGTCCAGCCAATACCCTTTGAGACTTGAACGAGTTTAGGCATCTTTCCTTGCTGGAAGGTGGCATTTCATGTCTCAATGGATAAAGTCCAGATTGTGCAGTAGAAGCACCTGATCAAGCAAGTTGACTTTAAGAAAAACTGCTAAAACCATCCATTTTCTAAACCGCTTTGTCCCTTTCTGGGTCATGGGGCTGCTGGAGCCTAACCCACCCACTTCTGGGTGAAGGCAGAATATACCCTGGACAGGTCACCAATCTGCTGCAGGGCCTCAATCACGCACACATTCACACGAACATTCATGCCTCGGGACAATTTATAGTAACCAATTCACCTATGAAGCATGTTTTTAGACGGTAAGAAGAAGCTGGAGTCCCGGGAGAAAATTCATGCATGTACGGGGAGAACATGCAAACTCCCCAATGGTGATTCTGTTTCAGGTCCCCCAACTGGAACTTGAACCGGGGCCTTCTTGCTGTGAGGCAAGAGCGCTAACCCCTTCCCCAAACTTCACAGTACACATCTGCTTTGAAAAAGGGCAAAAGACCTAACTCAATTTTACAGATCTTCTAGCACAGTAAGCGGTCCAGAGTTGTAGTTGCTGTGTTGGGTTGCGTAAACAAAGAGTCTTCTGCACAGCACCGTTTTGTGATGTGCTCAGTCAATAAGAGCAAATCCATTTGTCAGTACAAAGGTTAAACCGAGAACATGACTGTGTTCATAGTCACAACAATCTAATGTTTAAAAAAATCCCTGAAGAGTATTGATGTCGGACAAACTTACCTGAAGTGTGATCAATGAAAGAGATGGACACATAAGTTTGGTTAAAAGACAGGAGCATTTATCAATTATGTGTTTCTGTTTACGCACTTGTTTCACACGGTCTTTGTAACCAAGGAGATGTCACATGAATTTATGGGCTATAATGTGTTCCAAAAAAACCCTGTAAAATCCAGCTGGCAAGTCTAAACTTAGACCACAACAAAAAAAAAAAAAAAAAAAAAAAGAAAAGGACACAAAGAGTGCTCAGGCTTTTGCTGATGCTGTACATATTAGTCTATTTGTCTTTTCCTTTTGTTCCCAGTAATCTGACATGGCTTGTGTTTCCACTGCCAGGTTTGTAGGCCAGAAGACAAAAGCTGCACCTGTTATGTAAGGAGTGTGACATTCTATCTATGCAAGTCACTGTCAGCGTATAAAAACAAAAGGATGAAAAGAAGCAACATCAGATATTTATTTTACTTTCTCTTTACTATTTAGGTGATTAGAACGTGATGCTATCTCACTTAATAATGAACTGATGACTTATTGTCTTTATACAGTATGTGCACAAATCATGACTTTACAAAGGACAAGAGTTGAAACAGTGGAACAAATGGTTTTGGGATCCTCATTTGATGTTGCAAACATGATTAATGTGTGGTCCCCAACCACAAAATCTTGGACCAAGACCGACCAGAGAGTCAGTTGATACGGTCAAAGGATACTTTCAGTTTATTTCCACCTACGGAGGCATTAAGTTAATGTCAAATCTCTTTGGGAGTGGGAGAAAGCCAAACAAGGAAATAGAAATAGAGAAGGATTCAAAAACTTGGAAAAAAAGTCTTATTTTTCACAGATAATCCTAGGAGTTCTACATAAAAATAACAATTTATCATTGCAGGTGAATTTTACACCCAAAGCCATCTTCATCTTCTTCCGTTCATCCAGGACCGGGTCACGGGGGCAGCAGTCTAAGCAAAGATGCCCAGACTTCCCTCTCCCCGGTCACTTCCTCCAGCTCGTCTGGGGGGACCCCGAGGGGTTCCCAGGCCAGCTGAAAGATATAGTCTCTCCAGCGTGTCCTGGGTCTTCCCCGGGGCCTCCGCCCAGTGGGACATGCCTCGAACACCTCTCCAGGGAGGCGTCCAGGAGGCAGATGCCCAAACCACCTCAACTGGCTCCTCTGGATTTGGAGGATGACCGAGGTTCTCACCCTATCTCTAAGGGAGCGCCCAGCCACCCTCCAGAGAAAACTCATTTTAGCTGCTTGTAATTCGGATTTCGTCCTTTTGGTGAGAACCATTGGTCACCATTGGTAAGTACTGGAACAAAGACCAACCGATTGACCATTCGTGAAGATTTGCTTTCTGGCTCAGTTTTCTCTTCAGCACTACGGACTGATGCAGTGACCGCTATACGGTGGATGCCGCTCCAATCTGCCTGTCAATCTCACGCTACGATCCTCCCTCACTTGTGAACAAGACCCCAAAATATTTATACTCCTCCAACTGTGGTGCCCAATTTCCCACCAAAAGCCTAGAGTCAAAATGTATCAAAAGACTGGCAAATGAGTCAACAAAACCTTCCAAACTTCAACACTTTTCATTAAATACATTTGTCTACTAAATGTATGATGGCACTAAAGAATAAATCTTAATCTGATTACTTCCTATAAAACTTGTTTAGGCATATTTTATTTAAAAACAATCATTTCAGTTGTAATTTAATCATTTTTTTCTAAAGCATTAACACCATCAGTTAGACCTTGAATGGCAGGATTAGCTCCGGGGTGATGTTGTTCAGTAGAGCATCATAGTTGCCTCAACTAACCTCTCCTGCAGTTGCTCATAACTAACACACTCAGCTACAATTTGACAGTTTCATGGTCAGGAACACGTGATCTGAAGCACCAGCAGTCCACTGAACTATGGGAGAAATGTTGGAACAGGAACTTACTTCAATGAGTCCTTTAACAAACAATGATATTGTTTCTTTACCTGTAAGTTATCATTTGATTCATGGAATGAATGAATGTTTTATTTGGTTTTTCACCTGTGATACAGCATTTAGGATGTCCTTCATTGCTCTGCAGAAAACACAGAACTACATCACTGTGTCCCTTGGAAAGGTGACTTCTCTACAAATAGTCCTGCTGATTCTTTGCATACCATTTACTCTTGAGGAGGATGCAGCAGCAAACTGGCAGGATTCCCTTTGTGCAGGCCCACCCATGTGAAGCTTTCAGGCAGGATGGAAGTATAGCCGGTAAAAGCAAACATGATAGCCAAGGTTGCAGATAGAAACAGTTTGTGATGTTCTTTGATATTCTCTTCTTTTTGCAGGATAAGTAGAGGAATTCAAAGTCAGACGACTTGTGTTTTTCAAAAATGTCATATCTATACATGCAAAGGAGTGTAAAACACAAGTGTTGTTTGAGATTGAAGAGCTAGAGGCATGTCCAAACTGAAGCCGGGTGAAAGAGTGGATTAGTGGGAGCTATGTCTCCAGGTACCCTGCAGAAGTGTGACGGGCTACAACCACATGTAAAGACGGTGAGAAGATGTTAAAAAGGTCAAATCAAGCTTATGTTGGAAAAAAAGTAGTTTCAGCATTGCTGCTCTAGTTTTAGCAGAATGCTCGATTGCACACGGTTATCAGTCAGGCCCAATGTCTTTGGAATTCTTTGGAGATATATACATGAAAGCTAAGTGCTAAAACCCATAAAGGACCCTGTGGGACTTTCAGATACAAACAGGTGATGGACAAATAGTTGAATAAGTTGGAAGTAATACAACAGTCTTAATTGACTGTATCATCAAATAGAATCGGGATAGGCAACTCGAGGGCCGCAGTGTCTGCATGATTTCCAGATATCCAAGCCCTACAAGCCAGTTAGAACATGCCAGAGAAGGGTATGCTGGAAAACATGAGGCCCGGAGTTGCCTATCCTTGAAATAAAGCGACCACTAGAAGCTCCAAAAACGTAAGATGGGGCTGTTGAAGCTGCAGAATTGAAGACCAAAGTGCTCCCTGAAATGTCAAGAGAAGTTCAAAACATGAAAGGATCCTGAACCCCCGAAACTTCTGGCAGGTGATACAAGCGTGGCTGGGGAAGAATGATCATTGTAATGTAAAGATGAATGTGGGTAAAAAGCCTTAAAACATCCCAACTGGACGCTGAAGCTGAGTGAACTGGAAGGAGATTTAGAGCCTTTGGAGTGGCCCCAGTTGTATGCAGTAATCCAATCAAATCAAACTAAAAAGATTTAAATAGAATATTTGATTTTTTTTCCTTTCTTTAGTTGTGCATCATATAGTTTAAAAAGTATTGTTGTTTTTTTAAAGCCTGATTCTACCAATTTAGTAGAACATGCTGTGGCGTGGTTGTGTACACTGTACTTTACAGTATTATTCATTTATTCCTGCAGCTGAGAGGACTCATTTGAAAGGAGATTTGAGTACAATGGTGAAATAGTCTTTAAGCTATCATCGGTTTGTGCTGTAACAGAAGATCCAGTAACAACTAATCCATCTGCAAATGCATGTGTGCTCTCTTTATCCTAACCTCAGGACATTTTAGACACAACATTTGCCTCATCATAAATCAGTACAAATGTTTCATCCTCATGAAGTATCCCACAAGAATTGTAACAAAAATGTAGTTCTGTATTGTTGGATTTGCTTTTAAAAACTCTGAAACAACGATGTGACAGAGTAGAAAGAATAAATCCTCCTTCTGACAGTTCAGAAAGTCCACAACAAATCAACAACTCACCTGTTAAAACTTTCTATTCCTCTGCAGGACAACATGGAGGATCACAACCAATTACTCCCAGTCTCTCCTCTTCTTTCTGTCCTCTCTACCTTCTTTCCATCTTTGTTCTGTCATCTTTTTCATGTCAGTTTTTTTTTTTTTCTAAAACGTCCCGAGTGATTTAAGACCAGTGCCAGACCTCCGGAGGCAACCAGAATGGGAGCAGGATAATAGAGGATAATAACGTCCGGAAGGATGGATGGAAGGAGAAAGACGTCAGAATGTTTTTACAAAAAATGACAGAAAAACAGCAGTTTGATTAATTAATACAGAAGAAAGGAAAATTGTGTTTTTTGGATTTGAATATGGAACTGAAGAAGTCATGTTTTCCTCTGGACAAAACTGACCGGTTTTAAATGAGAATGACATCAGTGATCAGGTCTGTTTCTTGGTGAACTTTTCATCTGAACATGTGCAGCCTTTTTCCCTCCTGTAGCTGCAGATCTCTGTAGTCCATATGTGTCAAAGTCAAGGCCCGGGGGCCGGATCCGGCCCTCCAGGTAATTCTATCCGGCCCTCCAGATTATTTTATTTTATTGTTATTAATGACCCGATGTTTTCTTGTGCTCATTTCTAACTTGTATAATTTAAACAAAATATATTTTAATGGAGAGTAAAATATTTAAAGTTATTTAAGGTTTAAGTTGATTTATTCTGGAATAATATTCCTGCCTTTTTATTATTCATAATTATGTTAAAAAGTTACAGTTTTAATGTTGTATTCTAGCATTCTGCCAGATTTTTAGACTATTTTGGAGTTTAGCTAATATTTCTGCTACATGCTAGCTTTTTTTGGGCCAATTTATGCTTTTTTAAAGTTTTTTAGGCTGTTTTGGAGTTAGGCTATTATTTACATGCTAGCTGTTTTGGCTAATTTAGAGTTTTTGACCTTTTTAGGCTATTTTGATGTCAAGATATTTTTTCAGCTACATGCTAACTGTTTTGGCTAACCTAAATCGTTCTTTTTTTTTTTTTTTTTTCGTTTTTAGACTAATTTGGCATTTAGCTAATATTTTAGCTGGCTATTATTAGCTTCAGTGTTTTCAGCTATCAATTTCAGCGTCTTCAGCGGATAAATTCAGCTTCCAACATTCACACTAGCATTATCACAGGTAATGCTGTATATCTAGTTCATAATTATTTTAAAAAGTTACTGTCTTAAAGATTTAAAAATGCAGTTTTGGATTGTTCAATAAATGTTTATCCTGTTCGGCCCGTGATCTAAGGTGTGTTTTGGATTTTGGCCCCTCGTGCGATTGAGTTTGACACTCCTACCATTGTGAGTTTGTCCTTGCACTTTCTTTGCTTCATTACAGCAGGGCTGGACTCAGCCGACGCAGTGACAAGGTTCATGGTCTCTGCGAGCTGGACGTCCTGCCAAGAGAGAAGAGCGTGTCCTTGCAGGGATGGAAGGACACGCTGAGCTTTCCATTCTCCTCAGATTTGGACGTTTGTGGAATCTAAGAGCTCATTGCTGGAACGCGACCTCCAGCTTGCCTCAGAAGGTGACGTGTCTGAGTGACATTAGTTGCTACAAAAACACGACAACATTCTCCCCCACCGAGCCTGCGGGAGCGGGGGCTGCAGCCAGCGCCATCTGAGGATTTCCATCAGGAGACACTGGGTGAGGATTTAGGTAAAAGTGAGAGCAGCAGAGTGAACATTTCATTATGGAGTCTACGTGTGTGCAGCATTTTTCAGTGTTGGGAAAACCGCAGCAGGTTTTTTTTCCCTAGATGTCAGCAGTGAGGCATTTTTATTGTTTGCTCACAGAAATACACAAAAATATCCTTACAATGTTTTTTCTGCTGCAGTGTGCTAAAGAGGGGCTACCTGCAGACCAGCAGAGGCTCCCAGGTTTCTTATTAAAGAACAAAGCTTTGCTCCAAAAAACGGTCCTTGATGCTTGTGCACCTCATTGCTCATGGATGTGTGTAATAAAGTAATCTGCTTTTTCTACAATCAGCACTCCCCCCCCCAAAAAAGAAAGGAAAAAAGCAGCGCTGCAGCTTTGTCAGGCAAACAGATTTCTTTCACTGGGAAAGTGAACAGACTGTTCTTGAACATAAAACGTGTTTGTACTGAAATCAGGATCTTCAATCTTTGACGTGTTTCTGCAGAAACCTGCGTCTGCAAAGCGGGAACTCTGTAGCAGCGCAGAATGAAGCAGCTGAATGAGGAGGAACTGTCAGACTGCAGCCGGGAACACTGCAGTTTCTACTTTTCTCAGGAAATGAATGCAGCTTTATGCGCGGCTTCATCGGTTTGAACCAGAACTCCTCTGTATTCCTGCTAAATGCAGCAGTCAACCTAAAATGTTTCCTTCTCTCTCTGAAAGCTTAAATATCACCAAAGTGTCACATGAAACCAGTGACTCTGTGGTGTCCTGTGACTGTAAAATTCACCTTAAAAAGAACAATATGTCTAAAACAGCCCCTTACAGGACATGGATTATACTGTGTAAGCTAAAACCAAAGAACACGTCCACAATGTAGATGACTCTGCAGATGACTGCTGTCCCGCTTTGTGGTCGTGTCCACACTTTTCCGTTCTTCAGCATGTCCAGCTGTGGTTCTACCAGAAAGTCTGTCTTCGTTCAATGCTCTACAGCACATGTTTCAAAGTCAAGGCCCGGAGGGCCGGATCCGGCCCTCCGGGTAATTCTATCCGGCCCTCCAGATCATTTTATTTTATTGTTATTAATGACCCGATGTTATCTTGCAATTATTTCTAACTTGTATAATTTTGACAAATTATATATTTTACTAGTAAAATATTGAAAGTTATTTAAGGTTTAAGTTGATTTATTCTACAATAATATTCCTGTCTTTTAATTATTCATAATTATGTTAAAAAGTTACGGTTTTAAAGTTTTACATTATGGCATTCAGCTATCTTTTTGGACTATTTTTGCAATTGCTAAGATTTTTTAGGCTGTTTTGGAGTTTAGATAATATTTCAGCTACATTCTAGCTGTTCCTGGTTAACCTAAGTTTTTTTATTTTTTTTTAGGCCAATTTGGCATTTAGCTAAGATTTTGGCTGGCTATCAGCTTCAGCGTTTTCAGCTACTAGTTTCAGTGATATCAGCTATCAACTTGAGTGTTTTCAGCGATCAGCTTCAGCGTTTTTGTCTATCAATTTCAGCATCTTCATCTATCAGCACTAGCATCTTTAGTGGTCAAATTCAGTTTACAGCATTCACTAGTATATCACAAGTAATGTTATATATTTAGTTCATAATTGTGTTAAATAGTTACAGTTTAAAAGTAAAAAAATGTAGTTTTAGAGTGTTCAATAAATGTTTATCCTGTTTGGCCCCTAGTGCGATTGAGTTTGACACCCCTGATCTACATCAAATGCAGTTTATCTACTTGAGGCTATTTATCTGACTGGAGACATAAACATTTATTTCTGTTAAAAAAAGCTGTTGCATTTGCTAACAAATCATTAACATCTAAGAACTTTAGGAAAATTAATTTTAGATGTTCTGTCAAATTTGATGAATGAACCGTTGACTAAAAGTTGAAGTTGAGTTGTCTCTCAGTGGGAGGGGCAGAGTTACTGTTGGAACCTTATTACATCAATGTAACACAAAGAGATCTTCATCACGGAAAATGATCTTTGAGCTGCTATGCAACTATGGGGAATGAAGGTTTTGCAATACAAGAGTATGTTTAATTCTGTAGCTTGAAGATTCCAGTGTTCAACAATTACTGAACAACTACTGAACTAAGTCTATGGAGAGTCTTTACAGGCCGCACACACTCATGGAAACGCTGAGTGTCTATGGCATTTGTGAGGGCAGCAAACAAACACTCATTCGATTTAGTGTTAAAACTTTGTGCGGTAGCATATGCCAAAGAACAGTTTGGTGAGGAATCTGCATGGCATCTTTGGAATGGATCCTAAACGTATCTGAGAATGGTACAAGCAGACGGAGAAGACGGCTGCAGGAAACAAGCGAATGGTTTCCTGGTGTAGGTGTAAAGAAAGCAACCGACAAATCTCAAGAATTTGAACATGGATTATTGAGCAAATACGGAAAGATCATATGGAGCTAATCAGAACACAATACAATGTTCTCATCATTTCAATGAATCCTGAAATGTTCATCTGGTGGTGTTGTCTTCATTTCTTAAATTTCACCACAAAATGAACACATTAGCAATGATCATTCATTCATCTTCATCTCTCTGTGATGGAAGAAATGCCAGTCTCCAATAAACACCTGTCTCTAATAAATGTCAGGCTGGCTGTTGCAGTTTTGGAATAAATGCCGAGGCTACAAAAGGTAGATACACAATTTGCACATCTATCTTTGCAAAAATTTGGATGTTTGTTTTGGTGAGTGAAACGCTGCCGAGGCCGTCTGTAGGACGATGTCACGAAATAGGCGGCACCAACGAGGAGTGAAAGGCGGAGCCTCAGAGATCAAGGCGTCTTACTTATGGGTATGAAAAGAGTTTGCAAAAAGAACTAACATTTCATAAATATATATATATATATATATTTGTGTCCCAAAGGTAATTTATGATCATATATATGGAAACAATTCACTCTGAAAGACTTAAGAAAAGCAACGTATAGACCAGGGGTCTTTAACCTGCAGCTCCAGACCTACGTGTGGCTCTTTCGTTAACGAAAAATAAAAACAAGTTCCAAAATGTTAAAAAGTAACTATAAAGTCAAAAGTGAGAAAATAGTAAAGGGGGAAAACAGTAAACTGACTCAAACTTTAACTCATTTAAAAACACTTGAAGGACATATCACTACAACATTTTGACACATTTTTGTGCGTTCCGTTTTGTACTACAAAAAAAAAATCAATGGACGTCAATAAGCACAACCAGCATTCATGTGCACCAAATTATTAAGCAAATTTTCTATTTTCAAAAAAATTAAGGAATTATATTTATATAATTATATTATATTTATATTTACATAAATTTGTCCGGGGTCACCTAGTTAGCTCGGATTTCATTTTGGTTTATTAGATTTACATTTCTGGCAGAGATGCAGCAACAACAGTGAAATTAGTTATTTTATTTAATTGCTGCTAGCATTGCACTTGTTACTACTATTTTTGCTACACTGAGATGATCATATGTGACAGGATGTCTTTTATTTTGAAAGGAAGTTCTGTCAAAAGTAAAAAAAAAGGCTATTCTCTTTAAAAGTTTGTATTTTAATCATACAAAATGACCAACAGTTCCTTTCTGTTTATCATAGTAGTAACAAAAGCATCAATACAAATCATTGTCTTATTGTTTTGAGGGAAGACCTTGTGGTTCCTACTGGGTTGTAGTCAGTGAGAAATCAACTGGATTGGCTCTTTCAGAGTTGAAGGTTGCAGAGCGCTGGTGTAGGCCCTTTAATGTTCACATTTTAACTACAGATGAGCATCAACATCACCAAAACAAATCAGTCACGGTTCAGCTCCAGTGAAAGTTCACATTTATCTGTCAGTTTACCCTGACCCTTCACTCTTTTGCTTAGATTCATTATTTTTCAACAGTTATATTTTTGAAATGAGAAGAAAGAATCTAACTGGAGCTTTGTTATAGTTGACACATTATTTGACTGTGGATTCTTTTTTATATAGAGAGAGAACAGAGGTTCATTTTGGATGGCCTATTGAATGACAAGTGGAAGATAATATTGTGCCAGTGTCTTTGAATCACCAACATTTTCAACAAGAGACTGCTGAAGTTTAACAAATGTTCATGCTGCAGAGCACCTCAGGTTCAATTTATAAGTAAAGTTGAATTTACGTTGGGAATAGACCAGCAGCTCCTGTCCATGGCTGGATTTCAAACTGCACTCACTTGTGTGGAGAGCTTAACAGCTCTTCATCAACTAAATGCAGAAGATTTTCTGTCACAAAAATCCTCCTGGAGGTCAAACTCTGGGATTGCTTTCCTCCTTCGTCTGCTTCGGTGCCACATAGGGACTTGAGTGACCCAGATTTGCCATCTCAGCTCTGAGGAGCACGGAGGGGAACAGAGTGAACATGTAAAGCACTTTCACAGGACAGCTCGGTTAGCGGAAACCTGCCCCCTGCATCAGCTCGCTCAGCAGTGGGCATCAGGGTGGCTCAGCACATTCGTCGGGATTCTAGCACGGTGAGCATTCCAGCATTCAATGACACAACGCAGCCGGAGGAGAGAAAACACAGGAGAAACCCCGGAGTTCATAAGAGCTTCAGCCATAAACAGCCTGTAGACACACAGTCATGACCAGCTCTTCATCCTGTTGACTGTTTTATGCTGATTCAAGCCTCTAACTGTCACAGTAGAAAACTTTAAACTTTCAGTCATTTGGTCAGTTCCAATCATGACGGGTTAAGGGCAGAAAGGGAGTAAAGATTAGCCTGTTTTACTTTAGAAAATAAAAAACTAAATCTGATTATGTGTTTTCCCTCATGCATACTATGCAGTGAGTATCAGGTTCCTTTGAGATTCAGACTCTTATTTTGAAGGTTTGTCACTTGGCTGCCCTTGTCCCGGTCAGTAATGTTTCATCTGTTTATTTTATGACTTGACTTCTTTTAAAATCACATGCACATAAATTCATGAATCCAAAATTTGTGAAAACTTAGCATCTGTCATGTTTCACACATATGCTGGGGCGTTCAGTTTTGCCAAATATTAGATAAAAAGCTGACACAAACTGTTTTATGACAGCTTCAAACCATAAAGAACCCAAACTTGCACCTAGATGAGAAGGTAGAACCTTATTTTACGTATAATTCCGCAGGTTGAAGTGAGTCAAGGTGTTCTGTAATCTGTTTTCAGAATCTCAGGGTTGCTGGAGCCTATCCTAGCTACTGTGGGATGAAGGCAGGCCACGCCCTGAATGGGTCGTCACTCTGTTGCAACCAAACACTTAAGGTGCATTCACACCGAACGGTGGACAGTCTCAATGTTAGGTGAATGGAACAAACACAACATGAGGCGATCTGACGTCCTACGATTTGAGCGATGAGCAATGCGCGAATTGCGCCGGTGGGAATTTGGCGGTACAGACAAAATTTACATATCTTAAGTTTGACAGGTCGTCAAGTGGCA
This sequence comes from Oryzias melastigma, assembly GCF_002922805.2. Classification (NCBI taxonomy): domain Eukaryota; kingdom Metazoa; phylum Chordata; class Actinopteri; order Beloniformes; family Adrianichthyidae; genus Oryzias; species Oryzias melastigma. The sequence goes on along the minus strand of NW_023416927.1, from coordinate 112,343 downwards.
TCTGCCAATCAGGAACTCAGCTTTGGGCACGTGACATTTTTAGTAACTCGACAACTTTGAGAACTTCCATCTTTTTCCTGAATCTGTTGGAGCTGCAGGTTGCAGACCTCATCCGGCTACTTTGGGGTGAATGGCCCAGGGGTGCGGCGTGCAGAGGCTGTCGGCTCAGGCCTCATCGAGACATTAAAAAAAAACTGAAAAGGTCTCCTAAATTTATTTTTTTCCCCTCGGGTTAATACGAGACAGTCAGCCTTCAAGCTCAGTCACAGAGACACAGAAACACCGTGGAAGTGACTGTCATACAGACACAGCCCCCTGTACTGGGAAAATCTTTTAATAATGATCATATGAACCCAAACCTGGAGACATGATTACCAATGTTTTTTGTAAATGAACAATAAATAAACCTTATTTCTCAACATCATTTGTGTCTTCCATACATTCTAAGTGAGATATCCACAGACACTGTTCTATATAGCGATCACCTAAATCCATTAGCTGGTAGCTCCTCCCACAAGTGGCCGTGGCATCAAGCTCAGGAACACATTTTTAACAGAAGAAGAGCAACAAGTTCACCGTTTGACAAAAGAAGGGTGGTGCTCGCAAATCTGTCTCGTGAATCACGTTACATTCACACCAAGTTAGAGATACCAATCAACTACAAAACATGTTTTTGGAAGAAACTGGAGTGCCTGGAGAAAACCTATACATGCTCAGGGACATCATGCAAACTCCACACAGAAAGAACCCAGATGGGTTTAGAACCAGGTCCTTCTCATTGTGAGACAACTGCACCAACCACTGCGCCATCGTGCAGCTGAAGTCAAGATGCATACACAGACTAAATGTTCACATGGATCATTTAAAAAAGTGAGAACATTTCCAAAGGTCAAGCAAACAGTGTTGTGGGTAAAAGCCAAGAATGGAACTTTGAAGAAACACTGATAGGGAGAACAGAGGAGATTGTGTTGACCTTCACATTATCAGTGACTGAATCACTTTATTGTAGTTTCCTGTTTTTATTAATGTAGAATCTTTGACAGTTACGGAAAGTTTTTGATTCCAGTCTAGAAGGTCTTATGTGTTTCATCTGACATGTTAAAAAGATCAACAGGATATTCTTTAATTTTCTCAAAGGACTGAATAGTTTTGTTCGTTATTTTCAACTGCACGTCTGGCAGATGTTGTTTTGTTGTGTTTAGCTCATAGACTGTATAATCACCGGACATATCAAGCCCTCCCCCTCTTGTTCTAAATAGGAAGTACCTTATGATTCCAAGAAGGTCAAAATCCCATAAACCTTCATAAAAAATAAAATAAAATAAAGATATTTTATTCTTTATTGCAAGTTATTCAAGTTATAAACTGACCAATCAGATGCCTCAGTAAAAGCAGGTGGTGCCCACTGGCCCCGCCCTGAACGTTTGACTGACAGATTCCTGAGCCACTCTCAGTGGAGGGGGTGTAGACTTTGAACAAGCTCACTCATGATTCCCAAATAGCTCCTCTAAAAACGCGACTCAGACCGACGGGTTGCGTTATGGTGGGAGAAGTTCAGGAAGTGATGGAGAAAGCTCTGGCCTGAATTTGAGAGGGCTGGAGGTGAAGTCTTTTTCTATGGGTGACGTCAACACGTTGATATGTCCAGTAAATTAATAAATGTCAGTGGTAAAGCCTTAGTCCCACTTAGGGAGTTGACCCAAAGAATTGGTGTGGGTTTATGGGTTGTTTGGTCTGTAGAGGAGGTAGATTACCTGGATCAGGTGTGTTTAGCCATTAAGGAGCTTCAATGGCAGGTTGGTTGGAAAACGTTTATGGCACTGGCCCTGGAGGGCTGGATTTGGGGACCTGTGCTCTAGTCATTGATGGGATATGCATAGTTGACAGGACACAACTGGAATATATACGGTATTCTGCATCCAAAATGAAAGTTTTTTTGCTGATTACCACTGAGCTTGCAGCACAGACTCTTCCTGGAGGGAGCTGTTGGCATCGATCTGACGTGAGCACGTTTCCACCCGTGGGTATGGGAGGGGCTGCTGCAGACAGCGCAGGTTTTTAGAGGATTACTCTTAAATGCATTAACAGATCAAAATGCCGCCTTGGGGTTCTTTATAGTGAGGAATGAACAGTAAAATGCATTTATAACCTCAAAAAGTAGAATTTTCATGGTAGGGCCCCTTTAACAGTCGATTAGTCGTCGATTAGTCGACTGATCGTGGCGGCCCTATTGACCTTTCATACCCTTACCTGTTGCATTGGTGTTCGCTACGACCTTTTGCCTGCACCATGACCGTAGTAAACATGTGCATGAACATTTTGGCTCTATGGGAGTAGGAGCCTCTGTGACCTTGATATTTAGTGCAGGAAACCTCTGCGCCCCGTACAGGTTTGTCCATTCTTTCCCCATAGACAGATCGTCATCAGCTGTGACTAAGGCTTCATTGATTAAGAATTGAAGACTCTTGTAGTTCCATTTGGACAAAGTTTGTTTCAAAGTTACACATTTGAGGTTTACCATGGAGGCTATTTACTTATGGTGCAACATCATGGTGGGGGGGGGGTCTCGTATTAACGGTCAGAAATTTCCCTGCAGTGTTCTTCTTCTAATATTCCTTATTTGTCCTCCACATGTACATGACTGAAGAGGTTGATCCACGTGGCATAAAAGTGACTCCTCTGAGATTCAGACCAGAGGAGTGTGTGCTTAAAAAAAAAAAAAAAGGGGGGTAATTTTTGCCTAAAAGAGCCAAATGACTGGATCGATGGGGGGGTTAGTGCCACAGTGTGTCCGGATCAGCAGGAAAGAAAACAAAAAATGACTTTTGCACAAAAGAAAAGGAGCCTCTGCAGAAAGTGACCCCCCCATCCGGTTCTCCGATTCTCCACGTTCTGCCTCTTACTTACCCCGAGTTGGTTCCCCAACTGAACACCTCCCATCCTGCCTCCCTCCCCTCCTTCTCTGCAGCAGACTACAGCGCAGTCAGCTACTATGGGGACTGCAGTGCTACGCTATAGCACAAGCTGACGGGTGGTGGGAAGAGCAGGTGGGGAGGGAGAGGACATGCAGTGGAGAGCTGGCGTTGGGGGGGGACTCAATAGTGATAATAAGCAATGCAGCACTTGGCTTTAAAGTGTGGTAATAAAACACAGAGCTGTCAGTGGGGGGGTCAGGATACGAGGACGGACAAACTGTCTTCATGAGCGGACACGCACACAGAGGGGTCCCCATCCTCACTTCAGCCTGCAGAGACACCCCCTCAACGTAACCTCTCAGCTTATTGACTGCAAAGTCATTTCACCCCCCTCCCATCAGTCAGAGGGGGGGGCTGCTGTGGCTGGCATGCATGATGCAAAAGCTGCAACAGTCCATCCCAAACGGCACGGATCCCCTCTGGAATCCAGTTTGGAAATCTGGCACATCATGCAGCCTTCAGGGATCTGCTGGAAGTCAGTTATCCTGTTTGACGTGCACGGGGACACGTGCACAGTCCCTCATCAGAATCTCAAGGTCATTGTTGGTTCTTCCTCCTTACTGTCAAAGTTTCTGTCAAGCTGACAAAGTGTTGTAGTTTTAGCAAGAATCCAAAAAATCCGTGTTCCTGAGGGCTTCTCCTTTTATAGCACCTGAAGGTCTGGACGCTCGCTGCTACGTCACACTCGAGACTTCAATGAACGTCCCTAATCACCAGGGACAGCACACACCATGTGCTATAGTGCAATATTTGATTACTGTATTCATCGTACTTATGCCTGTACATCAGCTCAGGCATTCTGATCCTGACTCAGCAGTAGAGATGCCACATATTATTATTTTAATAGTCGACTAATCACAGATTATTTTTTCCGACTAGTTGAGTAATCGGGTCATTCACAAACTGGATGTAAAGCATACATCTTAACCATTACTAAAAACTAGATAAATAGCATTACCTGTGATAATACTAGTGTGAATGCTGGAAGCTGAATTTACCGCTGAAGATGCTGAAATTGATAGCTGAAAACGCTGAAGCTGATATCCAGCTAAAATATTACTAAAATGCCAAAATAGCCTAAAAAAGTAAAAAAAAAAACCTTAAGTAGCTAAAATAGCTAGCATGTATTTTAGTAGTCGATTAGTTAGATTTTTAACATGTCAAACAACTAAGAAAAAAGTTTAATTTACCGTCAGAAATTCTGTAGAAATGTTCTTTAATTTTTTTATTTTTTATTTATCGTTTGTCAAAAAAAAAAAAGACTCCAAACGTTGTTTTATTTTGGTAAATTAGACCAAAGTGGTTATAGTTTTAAACAAATGAAGCTAAAGTGACTGAAAATGATTTAGAGTTAAGTGTTATGTGCATCTTAGGGAACGACAATAAAAAGCTCAGTTCATTCTATTTTTTTTAAGTAGATTCTATTAAAACGTTGTTTATATCTGAAGGAAAGGAAAAAGGTTGCAGACCAAAATCCTAATGATAAAAACATGTTTGTCTTGCATTTCTAATTGAAGTAAAGCTGCTGCAGCAGGAGGAACGTTTTGACACGGGGTGGGTTTTATTTTGAAAGGAACAGCTGTCAAAAGTAGACAAAGTTACAACAGTTATATATAGCCACATATAGACACTGTTGTAATTTCATTGTTGTAATATTTAAGTTAATTTATGATTAAAAGGCTTAATTGCCAAAAAGCATAAATATTGTGCATTTTTTAACGATAAAGTGAGACTTTGTGGCTCTCATTGGGTTCTGGTCTGTAAGAAACTAGACCAAATGACTCTTTTAGCGTTAAAGGTTGCAGACCCCTGACCTAGCAGCCCAACTGACTGCAGTCAATGTGAAGATACCATCTTCTCTTCTCCAGAACCTGAACTAGACACTAGGAACAGATGAGGGTTTAGTGCATGTGCAGCAGAGCTGTTGATGGAAAGAAGATCATTCATTCAAGCAGAGTCTGTCCAAGACAGTTTGATTGATTTAAAAGGAGAAATACTTGCAAATGCAAAAACTAAATGATTTCACACTACATTTGGTCTCTTTTTGAAAAAAATGCCACACAGACATATTAAAAACTAAAAAACAGGATTTTAATCGGAGGGGACTTTAAGATCAGCTGTTCTAATTCTAATAAAGCTCAAAGTTCTGCGTCTGACAGTGTTTCATTCAGGACAGTCTGAAGCACTTCTGACACACGTAAACAGAGTATTCTCAATATTATCAGAACAAGAACCTAATACAATAGTTTCCATGTAAATCAAGTCAGTTCTAAGCTAAACACATTGGCACCTTTCATCTTTTTCTTTCTGGAATCATGTTTTCATGTTTTCTTGCAACAACTTTATTTATTCTCACTTTCAGTTCATTGTTTTCCCTCATCCATTGTTCTACTGTACACTGCAAGCAAGATTATACTTTAGTAGTTATAGGAGTCCATTTTAAATACCAGGCAAATCCCTTAGTGTCTAAGACAAAAGT
>NW_023416927.1:95436-106766 GCF_002922805.2 Oryzias melastigma | reverse complement strand
ACCACTCCCCCCACATCTCACTTAACAGTCTTACATTTCTGCTGATTCACAAAAAAACTTGATGCTCATTTGAAGCCGCACTAAAAGCCTTCAAACCTGTCGGTAACAAGTTAAAACAGAAACACAAACAATTCAATGAATCAGCAAAATCTACAACATAAATGCAGCTCACTCCTCCCCCAGGGGAGGGGTCAAATCCAGAGAGCAAATTTCACACACCGAGATAAATGATTTTTAATGGGACTTTAACTTAACTTTAACATTTCAGTGAGTTATTGTGTCTCATTGTTGCACTACATTTGTGGTCATGGCTGCTCGTTCCTACTGTTTACATCCCATAATGCAATGGTGGTCATTTGGTCCAGTTTTTCCACCCTAAGCATGCCGTATATTCAGACTGAGGGAACTCAGAGTGAACCAGAGCTCAGTCAGGTTGGAGACAAGCCAAGACCACCTCAAAAGATGAGTATGAAAGTGTGTCCTGGTCCGGACCAGAGGCCACTTGGGTTCATTTAGATAGAATTATCTGGATTATAGAAGGAAACAAACTTTAAGTGAACAAGTGAAACAAGTGAAAGCAGTCCAGATGAATGTCTTCATCTGCTCAGGATAAAAAAAGATTTAAAATAAGAAGTAGAACATTTTTATTTAACTATGGACTCACTTCTACCATCGTTCTGTACCAAACTATTAAAGATTGCCTTTTTTCTCCTATTTTGACTTCTCCAGGTTGGACAAGAAAGTGGCTTGCCTAAGTATTCATACCCTTGAACTTCTCCACATGTTTTCACATTATGACCACAAACATTATTATATTCTATTGAAATGTTATGTGAAAGACCAATCCAAAGTGGCACGCAATTGTGAGGGGGAAAGAAATTATACAAGAATTTTTTTTTTTTTTTTTTGCAGTGTGCAAAAGAATTAACCCCTCTTTTCTCTGAGTGGATCCAACTGCCTTCAGAAGTTGCTTGATGATTGGTGACTGATCAAATGTTGACTAAATGACTAAATAGGGTCCACCTGTGTGTAATTTAATCTCAGTACAAAAACAGATGTTTTGTGACAGTCTCTGTGATTTGTTAATAAAATATTGGGGAGAAAACAGCATCACGAAGACCAAGGAAGACACCAGACAAGTCAGGGATAAAGTTGTGGAGAAATTTAAAGCAGGGTTAGACTATAAAAAGAGATCCCAAGCTTTGAATCTTGGGAAATGGAAAGAGTATGGCATAACTGCAAACCTACCTAGACATGGTCGTTCAAACTAACAAGCCGTACAAGGACAGCAGTGATGAGAGATGCAGCCAGGAGGCCCATGGTGACTCTGGATGAATGTAGAGATCTACAGCTCAGCTGGAGGAATCTGTCTAAAGGACAACGATCAGTCATGCACTACACAAACCTGGACTTAATGGAAGAGTGACAAAAAGAAAGCCATTGTTAAAAGAAAACCAAACTTATGGCCTAGAATGATGTTTTTGACGCGCAGTTTGTACACGATAAAACTGCTTTTTACACCCGTCTTGGGACAACTTCGGACTATGATAGAACAGTCAGTACAGCCATGTTCTGAGCGTAATGATCACAGCTCTCAGAGTCAGTGAACGCACCGGGACTGAAGTTACCACCCTCATCGATTTTGATTGGTCCTTCGTGTTAGCCGCGCCACAACGGGGCCAAAAGTTTTAAAACCGAAATTTTTAGATTCGAAAATGAATAAAAATTGTTGAAAGTGAAGAAAAAGATTTGAAACAGAAAAAAAAAGGTTTGAAATTGTAATGTTTAGTTTTAAAACAAAAAGCAGAACATTTGAAGCTGAAAATATTTATGTTTATTTTAGAATAGCAAAAAGTTTTGGAGATTTAACTTTTTTTTTGGCCAAACACCAATAATTTTTGTAATTTGTTTTATTTGGGTTTCAAATAATTTTTGCCCCAAAATAGCTCCATAGAGCAGCAACCACAGTCCTGCTTCCTGTTGGAGAAAATCACAATGCATGTTCTGAGTAGATTTCTTTGCATTTACCATTTTTTCCGGACTATAAGTCACTCCATAGTATAAGTTGCACTGTAAAGAGAGAAGTCCAACATTCATGAACAAACTCAACAAGCTGACGTAACGTTGCATTTGAATCCGCTGCCTCTTTTGATGTACGTCAAATTTAATGCTCAATACTAGATGCTCCCATTGTTGTGGAGAAGCTATCTTGTAGTCTAATCGCTACATGATGGCTTTGACTGTATATCTCGTTTAAAATGCACAAAGGATACGGATGATGTTGAGAGATTAAGTAATTTCTTATCTCCATTCTGGGTTCAGGAGATCAGTCTTTTTCAATCGTTACCTTCTCGCCTGCAGGAGCTGCATCTGAAAATTGACTAAACATCTAAGCATGTTTTTAGCTGCTTTTCTGTCTGTTTATAACCCAGTTTGATGGCTTGTTGTCCTGTCCGAGGAGAGAAAAATAAAAACAAAAACAAAAATGTCTCAATGCAAATGAGAACATCATAAAGTTTATGAGAACAATCAGATTCTCAGCCATGCTTGTTTTGGACGGCACTTCTTCGTTACTGTCAGCAGCAAATACTAATACACAAACCTACACCGCCCTCTAGTGGTTGTTAGTGGGAAACAACTGCTAAAAGGCAACTGGTTGTTAGTGGAGAAAATAACATGCACCCCTATCTACCTCCAAAAGAACGTCTCACCAAAGGACGACAAATATAACGTTTTACAGCATCTTCAAATGAAAATAAAAGATCAATACTTGGTAAAAACCCTTTGAGAATCAATCGCAGGACTAAATGATACATCGCAATATCGATATTTTAGCACACCCCTAATTCAAACTGAAAGAGTAAAGGGATGGAATCTACTTAACACGATCTGAACAAACTCATCAAAGTACGAATAAATAAGGACATTTAATTGAAAGTGCATCAGATTGAACATGATTTTGCGGGAAACACGATGTATGTAAACAGTGTACAGCATAAAAATGTTCTTTTTAATACTTGATACATTTAAAAGAAAGACCAACCAAACTCTGAACTCACTGACTCTTAGGTCCAAATCTCATTCAGGCTTTACTATACTGCACGACTGCTGTGGTTGTGAATGATAAACTGACCCTGAATCAGTTAGTCATCCAGATGTGACCAGAGGAAGACTCTTGTGTCTGAATCCGAGTTCCTGCTGCTACTGTTCTCTGAAACGCAGCAAACGCGTCAACTGACAGGCATTCATCAGAGCGCTACAGCTGCAGACGCACCGCTAAGTCTGAGCATCAGACTCACCACAAACACCTTCAACACATTCAACTGCTGCTTTTAGGAGAGTTTAGACCTGTTGGTCAATAGATAAAAACAAGACTTGGGTTTGGTTTTACCTTTAATCCAGTTTTCCATGGGTTTAGTCAAATAATCGTTGCAAAAACAGACAGATTTAGCTTTTTCTTGTGTTAAAATCGCGGTTTGTTACATTCAATTAACTGAGCAAAATGTGGATATTTAAAAGATTTTCAATTTTAATTCAAATGGCAAAAAAACTAAATATGACAAAAATGAGAAATGTGTGTAATAGTAATTCATTCATGCATGCATTTAAAAACAGACATCATAATTGAAGACTTGAAAAAGAGGTTCTCCTGGTTTAATAAATTAGTAATAATAGGAAATATGATGTGTTTTTGACCTTTAAATGCCCAAAGTGCTGCAAAGTCACACTCATACTCTGGTCAGTTTTTGCCCAAAAACACTTTGACACCTGGGAACCGAACCTACCCCCCCTTTATCTGCATCACAGCTACCCAACACTGCTTAGGGAAAGCCTGTTGGGTTCAGATTGGTGTCAAAAGGAAACGTTTGCAGATGAGTTTGCCGGGTATAAACCCGCTGACTGATGGAAAACATGAACCCCACAAAACGGCTGACGGCAGAAACCATTTTCAAACAGTAAAAAACATTCAGAGTAAATTTACATTGAAAAGTCAGCTGACATGGTAGCCAAAGTGCCCATTAGCAAGAAAGCTCCCCCCCTCCCCCTCTCCTCTGATCCTTTAGAGGCTTATAAAACAGGAATATTGAAAACATCTTCATTGACGACATTCATCATAAGTGTTCTAACCATCTGCATCAAATATGGTTTGAAGTAAAACAATCATTTCCTAGATGTGAGAAAACGAAATTCATGATTTTTATTAAACCATGAGGCAAAATGTTGTAAAATTCTCGACTATTTCGCCAATGACGCTGGAAACCTTAAATGAAATATATTAGGAATAAAGAGGGTAAAGGAGTTGAAACCTGTCAAAGATGAAATGTGTCTTCTATAAAGCTTCCTGACATCTCCACTTTAATGAACTCCATATCTTATCGGTTGCACAGAGGCGTGGTCTGACGCATGCAGGGTCTGCACTGGAGCTTCTACAGGAGAAAGAAAAATGATCAACCAGGAGGAACGTGGCTGGTAATGAAGACCCCTTTAAATCAATCATACTACTTAGGTGAAAGATAGGCAGCCAATTAATACCAGAGCAAACTTGTGTTTTTTTCATCACAAAGATGGTGAAAGGATCATTTTTTTAACATTTTTTTCTGTGCATGAAGTGAAATAGAATTTCTTTGAAAACATGTTTAAACAATCTAAAAGTTTTGTCAGCATTGAGAAAAAACTATAAAATTACAAATAAAAAGCTTTATTGAAGCCAATGAGAGCTTATTTTTTTACTTAGCAGCTAAATGTTTGTGTTGGTGGAATAAAATGTAAGTTAGGGGAAGAATGGGCATTTGGGGTTATATTCTTTGTTTTTTCTGTGATGAACAGCATCTAACCATCACATCCATTTTCAATGTTCTATTTGTTGCTGTTCTGTTATTTTTTATTTAAACTGTCCATTCTCTAAATGTGCTTAATTCATTTTGGGGTCATATGGTTGCTGGAGCCTATCCCAGCCTCTGTTGGATGTAATGGGGTTCACCACAAAGAGGTCTTTATAAAATAAAGACATGTCACATTAATGTGGACATTAAGGATGAAGAGAAAGTTTACTCAGATTATCAATACAACATAAGTATCATAAAAAAAACATGTAAAGCAAAGACCGTGATGAATGTGAATGAATTTGAATGTTTCCTAACAAGAAAAGTTGAAAAGCTGAAGACATGCAGTCTGTCTCCACGGTGTGAGAGCTGCTCAGCTTTTTGACTTTTGTTGTTTATAAACCATCAGTTTTGTGGCTCCATTCAGATCAGAACAGGAATCTTCAATCCCTCAGAAAAGTGGGGCTTCGGAAGAGAAGGAACAGAATGTTCCTTCACCAATGAACACAAGCCAGAAAATAAGAAATTACAATATCCATTAGTGCTGCCACAAACGATTATTTTAGTAGACCACTACTCACCGATTATTTTTTCAGATTAGTCGACTAATCGGGTGAGTGGATGTAAAGCATACATCATTAGCTTTAAAGTCCTCCTCTGATGAAAATCCTGTTTTTAGGGTTTTTAACATGTCTGTGTCATTTTCCTTCTCAAAGAGAACAAATGTAATGAGAATTCATTTTGGTTTGTATTTCTGAGTATTTCTCCTTTTAAATCAATCAAACTGTCTTGGACAGACTCTGTTTGAATGAATGATCTTCTTTCCATCACAACAGTGAGCGGACTTTGAGACGAGGCAGATAAATACAACAAAATTAAGTTTTAATACATTCATAAAAAATATATTTTAATAAAATGACAGAATTGAATCTACTGGGTATTAGCAGCAGGTGTTACACAAAACACTGTAACCTGTCAAATGTTGTGAGAGAACTCTAGCTATGATATATAACAACGATGGTCCAAATCTTTGCTTTCAGGCTGTTTTTTATTATGATACAATAAAAAATGTAAGAACAGAGACAGAATTAGGAAATCTCTGGTAAATCTCTCAGTTTTTTGTGTCTGAATTTGAATTCAAATTAGATGGCTACCGAGACACGTTCATATCATTTATAAATTACTTCTATGCAATTTCATTTTCTTAAAAATAAATTTAGAAAAAAGTTCAAAAAGTAAAATGTCTTAAGTATTTCTGTGTAAAAAAACTGTTATAATTTCATGTTTGTTCTGTAAAGCCTAAAAACATTACAATTAAATGTAGAATTAATCCTTTGTTTTTGATGAACTTAAACATATAGTTAAGTGGTCTGTTTCCTGTATGTCCTCTGTTAAAACTTAAAAGCTTTAGCAATAATTTTCAGCTTACACACACATATATATATATATATATACACATATACCGTATTTTTCGGACCATAAGTCGCACCGGAGTATAAGTCGCAGGGGCCAAAAAATGCATAATGAAGAAGAAAAAACCATACATAAGTCGCACTGGAGTATAAGTCGCATTTTTTTCAAGTAATTTATTTTACAAACTGGTTGAAAAAAACGATATTACATCATCCTGGAAGGTAAGTTATAACATTCATAAGTGAATAGAAAACAGGCTGAATATGTGTCAACACATATTCACATATTAGCATCATGAAAAAAACGAAAAGGTGTAGCATTTATATAACATAACAGTTTTATTTAACTATAGCCTCAAGAACTCATCAACTTTGTATCTTTACTGTAATTAATTGCACGCAATCTCACTCCATATCACTAAATCCGTTAAATTCTTCGTCCTCTGTGTCACGTCTGAATAACTAAAGTAAATAAAGTAATTGCATAGATCACCATAAGAGGGCACTCTAGACTTACGGTCCATATCTCATCATTAAAAATTCGTATATAAGTCGCACTGGAGTATAAGTCGCAGGGACATTCAATCTATGAAAAAAACCGCGACTTATAGTCCGGAAAATACGGTATATATTACAGCCGTGCATGTTCACGCATTAGCTCACACGATTAACAAATTATGATTAACGCGTTAAAAGGTATTAACGCAAATTAATCGCATCACTCGGAGCAGCAGTCTTTCTCTTTCCCTAAGCGGTGCAGTCATCTAAAGCGTGCATTAAAACACTTCATTGGGTTCTTTTCCCACTTATATTGTGGTTATTTACAAAAGAAATGAATATTCAATTGATTTTAGTACTTTGATTTGATATATTTTTGGTTTAGATCACTTTTTCACAAAAAGCGGACAACTTAATCTATGGTCCAGCGCATTGTCATTCATTCATTTTCTTGACCCCTTTTTCCCTTTTGGTGTCGCCGGAGCCTATCCCAGCTACTGAAGGGTGAAGGCGGGGTACACCCTGGACAGGTCTCCAGTCTGTCTCAGGGCCTCAATCACACACCCATTCACTCTCACATTCACACCTAGGGACAATTTAGAGTCACCAATTAACCTATGAAGCATGTTTTTGGACGGTGGGAGGAAGCCGGAGTCCCTGGTGAAAACCCACGCATGCACGGGGAGAACATGCAAACTCCACACAGAAAGTCCAGTTGATGTTTTGCAGATTATTCCCCAGCCGGAATTTGAACCGGGGCCTTCTTGTTGTGAGGCAAGAGCGCTAACCACTGTGCCACCGTGCAGCCCACATTGTCATGTAATGTAAATTTAATTTTGTGATTGTTGGCAGATAATAAGTGGTGGCAAATACTGTAAATATAAATAAAAATTAATCGCAATTAATTTAGATTAATTTTTCCCCAGTTTGAGATTAAATAGTTAATTCTTTTTAATTGATTCCCAGCCCAAATATTTATACGAAATGGGAAGCAAATGTCTAAATTTAAACAACATGCTGATGATTACATTTTTTTGAGGGTTCAAATTTGACAAATATAGTTATTTTATTACTACATCATGATATAAAAACGTCCGTATCGCCCAGCCCTATTGACAATCAGGATGAGAAACTTCGGTGACAAAGGTTTCTGCCCACAGAGCTGAGATGAAAAAAGTTCAAAATCACACTGAGAGATATAAATGTTATGAAGATCATTTTTCTGTCCATCTTCACTGATGTAAAGAACCTGTCAAAAACTGTCAACAACAGAACTCTGACACACTCAGGGCTCATCCACTCGCCCTTCCATCTGCAGCTTCCTGCTTTCCACCTCAGTTTGCTTTCTTGTTCCTCCACAGTCAGTATGTTCTTCACCTAAGTCCGAACAGAGCCTGTGTGCCGTCTGTGGAACGGAAACTCCTGAGACAATCTGTGTTCTTACAATGGAGCTAAGATCCCAGCATCAGTCCCACGAGGAAAGAGGAGTTTGATAAGAATGACATCACTGAGTAGTTTACTGTATGAAAAAAAACAGCTCAGGTTTCCTCACAGCTGCAGAAAAGACCGATCCATCCAACCGATCGGCTCCAAACACAAAAAGCTGAGGTGGGATTCATGCACAAATGAGCTGTGTCAGTCTGAAGCGCCGCTCCATCAGAAAATGAGGGATGGGGCTGCAGATACATCCTGGTCCACACTAATGATGAGTTTGGACGCACGCGTCTGATCTAATCTGATCAAAACCAGAAGAACTTCAGAGTCCGGCTTCTCTGCCTGCATTTGCTTCTCTCTGCGCCACAGGAGACAAACTGCGATAAAATTAGTCTTCAGGCCATTAAACTAAAATCTGAAATCCTTCATCCCAGTTATAGAAAGCTCATTTCCAGTTCAGTTTAGGAAACTGGATTTCTCCAAAAAAAACATGAAACAAAAAGGTTTGCAGGTGTGAAACAGTGATGTGTTTTTCAGTGCTTGTTTCACGATTTCTGGTTTCATCGACTCACAGTGTTACGATAAACTTGTCTTGAGAAAAAAATTTAATTAAAAAAATAGAAAGGATTCCTTCAGATTTCTGATCATAAATTGTTGTCTTTGGTTGGATGTGAGACTGAATTGGTTTAAAACTCAAACAGACCCTTTGTTGAGCGCTGAACATGGGAGAGTCAGACTAGAGCAAACATGGATCATGTGGACCGACCGGAGGACTTTCGTTTGCTTTTGGTCATCTATCACATTACATCTACAAACATTTTTTGTTCAGTCAAACTGATCCTCGTATGATGTTATATGTTTACAGAGCATTATGATCACATTCTCAGTAGTTTGGACTGAGGTAAATGGAACAGTCAATGTGAAATGTAACTGAATTGAATGGATTTGGTTGGAATTATAATATATTACAAAAAGACTGACTTTCATTGGAAGTAATTACCGTATTTTCTGGACTATCAGCCACTACTTTTATTCCTAGCTTACACAAAGGTGCGGCTTCTCTGGGGATTTTTCTTCCACCACTAGGGGCGCTCTATCCGGAAATAGAACAAAAACAAGTTAGACGAAAAATCAAATGCAAAGAAGAATAGTAAACGCTTCTATTTCTTTAGCAGATAGAACAGCAAACAAATTACTAACTGGTAATTATTTTCAAATCTTTGTTCCTTTATCATGGAAACCACACGAAGAAGTTTGTATGATATAAGGTTGAAGCTGAAGGCCATCCAGCCTGCTGTCTAGGAAGGTCACCGCGCTGCTGCACGCAGGTTAACGCTATGTTCACACTGAAGCTGCGCGGAGCAGAGTGCACGTAGCATCCTCTCGCTCCTGCAATTCACACCAGACGCGCATTTTTCTGCAACGGTCGCTTCTGCTAGAGCTTTTTTTGTTTTTGCCATCATGAATAAGTTAATAACCTAAAAATATTACCCCAAGTGCCTGCTAACTAGAAGCAACTAGTTAGTAGTCCTACACTTCTTTAATTTCTCTGTTGTGGAGACACACAGAGAGAAGTGTGTTGTGATTGTGTGTTTATTTCCATCTCTACAGTCTGTTTAGATACAAAAACATGATCACATTAGTCAATTGCGGTGTTTTATTAAAAATTGGTTATATCTTAAAAATAAACTAGATTTTATTCATGTATCTTGATGTAACTTCCTGCCAGAATTGACACTGATCGCTCACGGCTCGCACACAAAATAGACGGCGAAGCGATTTGCTGCACGGCACGAGCCTTCCTCTGAAGATTAGGTTAACAAGGACGCCAAATACCAAATGGAAGCAGCCTCCATTCCGCCGCGCTTCGTGGCGCTTCTGCATCCAGTGTGAACCAGGCGGCAGCCTCAGTGAATCTATGGTTAGACGCTGCAGATACATGCATGTACATTTACAGTACAAAATTGTTCTGTGTGCAGTAAATAAATGATTTTCAACATAAATATCTGTGCTTTATAGCTCAGTGCGGCTTGTAAATCTTTTTTTTTTTAATTGAGCGGATGCGGTTTATATACAGGTGCCTCTATAGTCCAGAAAATACGGTACATCGTAAATAACGTGACATTTTATATACAAAAGAACATTACTCAAAAAGATTTATAAATGTGCTGAGTAATAATACAAATTATGTAATGCAGATTTTAATTATCACAGATTTTTTTTTTAGATTTAGAGTTCAACTGAACTTTTTCCCATTTTTTTGTCATTTTGTGTAACTATAACTTTGTCATTACGTTTTTAAATAAGTAAAATAATCATTTTGGTGAGCTTTTCTCTACTTTAGAAGATCCATCTGGACTAAAAGATGGATCCTTCATGGTTTTATCTGGACTCTTGATCCTAATTGTCCTACACTGTAAAAAGTGAAACATTGGATGAATTAACAAAACCTCCTGAATTTGTTACATTTAAAAATATTAGTTTTTATCTAATTACATTTTTGAATTGCATAAACCTTCAATCCAACTTTCAATTTGATGAAAACTAAAACATTTAAATGTGTCAAAACTACAGAACTTTTATAAATTGATCCAATCTTTCACTTTTTACAGTGCAGACAAACGGAATCGAAGTGAAATCTACTTTTCTGGATGTTCTTATGTGAACTGATCTTTTTTCCCTCAGAACAAAAAAATGCAACTTCTTTCATATGAAAATCATCACTTTCCCTTCAGTTCTGAATGAACAGAACAGCGTTCATTTAAAAAAATAGAAGTAGCATCCGTTTACTCTTTAGACAAGAGCTGGTTTGAACAAGAAGGTCACTCTACAGCCAGATTCCTTGATCCGAAAGGTCCTGGAACAGTGGCCCTTAGAGTGGGGGTCTTGGTGATATTTGAGGGCAGGAAAAATGGGTGTTATAGTTGGATTTGAGAGAAAACAAAATGAATCAAACTAAAACTCAGTTCTTTTATGCACTTTTTTCTTTAAGACATACTTTAAGCAGCTGTCTTTTCATTTTTACGTGTTTAAATGTGAAAATACTTCGTTGGAATGTTTTGTGCATTCACTTTTTGAGTTTGTAAGTTGCTCGGTGAGCGCGCGCGCACTGCCAAATCAGGAGGATGCTTCTGAATTCCGCATACCGGTAAGGAGAACGGGA
>NW_023416927.1:81368-95379 GCF_002922805.2 Oryzias melastigma | reverse complement strand
AAATCTTCCTTCATTCAGAGTTTCATGCACTTTTACGCACAGCCAGAGGCGCAGCGGCCGGACTGGTTTTGGCGCGCGGCGCACCGGGGGGTGCCAGGTTTGGGGCCACTCACCCGGGCGTATTTGGACGAGTAGGGGTCCTCGAAGAGCGCCCACATCCAGGGCTGCCACACCTCCCACCTGGTCGCCCGGCGGCCGTCCTCCTGCATGCACAGCCGCTTCAGGTCGCCGTCCGCGCCGCCGGTAAGCGCCGGGTCGTCCTCGGGCGCGTCCGGCTCCGGGGTCTCGAAGCTGTCCAGCGCCTCCTCTGCGTCGCGGTGCTGCCTGTAGTTCATCCAGCAGCACGCCTCCACGTCCGTCTCATCGATGCCCCAGAAGGCGAGCTCCTCCTCGAAGAGCGGCCCGCACACATCGCTGGGACAGTGCAGCTTCCCGGTACGGTAGTAGTTGAGGATGAAGGCGAAGGTGGCCGGGTGGCGGTCGAAGAAGAACTCGTCGGACTTCGGGTCGTAATCAAAGTTGCTGAAGGCATCGGGCTCGGTCAGCCAGGACAGGCGCGTGCCCGGCAGCGTCTTCAGGGTGCTCCGGTAGGTCTCGTGTCGGATCCCCCCGCAGTTGATGACGATCTTCTCGCTATCTGACGCCGAGCAAGTCATGGCTGCGCTGGGGCATGCTTCGCTCTGCTGCTGCGGCTGCCGCTCCTCTCCATCCACCTGCAGTGTCTGCGCTGCAGAATGTCCGCCGCGGCAGCGAGTCTCCGGGCCAACAGAGGAGGACAGAGGAGCGCAGGGAGGAGGAGTCTGAGAGAGAGAGAGAGAGAGAGAGAGAGAGATGGGAAGGAGAATGGGGGGTCTTTATGAACAAGGTTTCATTAGCGCCAAAGTCAGACTCAAAGATCAATGCTTGATAGTCGGTCCCCTTGTCCTGGGCTGAGCGGAGGGAACAGGAGGCAGCAAGCACATGAGGAGTCTCTGCAGTAAACCCTCCTGCATGTGCTGCCTCTGCTGCAGGCTGCTGAGCCGCATCTTCCTCATAAAACTCAACAAATGAAAAAGATTGAGTCCCAGTATCACCTGGAGCCCCCTGGAGATCACAGGGGAAGATCTGTCAATCAATAACTGCTGATTTCTGATCAATAGAGCCTTATCAGAAGATCAGAAGAATAAAACATCAGGTGAACACATCCATCATCACGTGAGCAGAACCTCAGATATCAACTCTAATGTGGAGAAGTTATTTTAAAAAAGGATTACACTGAAAGACTGGGCAGTTTTCTCAGTTCCAACGTCCTTCTAGTTCAGGGGTCTGCAACCTGAGGATCCAGAGCCACATGTGGCTCTTTTATACCTCATTTGTGGCACTCTGATTTAAAAAATAATGGGCAAATAAAGTTTTTAATCTTAAATAATAACTAAGCTAAAAAAAACAAGTATTTAAGTGAAAGTAGCAAACTTAAACTCGTTCCAAAACACTCCATAGAGCAGTTGTTTAACAAAGTTAAACATTTTGATAAATTTATGATTGCAGTGTACCACAGTCAGAGGCTCAACATGAGGCCAGTAAGAACAAGAAAAAAATATATTCAAGGGTTACTAAGCAGATTCTCTATTTTTTAAGAAGTTGAAGTATTTAGGTTCTCCCTTAAGGTTCAAAACTACAGTAAGAGTCATTAAATTAGCTCTGATTGAATTTTGGTTTGCCAGATTTATGCATTTCTGGCAGAGATGCACCACAAAGTAGAGCTGCCACAAACAATTATTTTAATAGTCAACTAATCACTGATTATTTTTTTCCGATTAGTCGACTAATCTGGTCATGTGCAAACTGGATGTAAAGCACACATCTTAACCATCAGTAGCTTTACTAAAAAATAGATATGTAGTTTGTATATTTCCTGCAATAATGCTAGTGTGAATGCTGTAAGCTGAATTTTGCCACTGAATATGCTGAAATTGATAGCTGAAAACTATTAAGTTAATTGTTGAAACCACTGAAGCTCATAACCAACTAAAATATTAGTTAAATGCCCAATTATCCTAAAAACTGAAGAAAGCCTGAATTAGCCAAATAGCTAGCATCTAGCTAAAATATTAGCTAAACTCCAAATCAGTCTAAAAAACCTTAATAAATGCCATAATAGTCATAAAGCCAACAGAATACTATAATAACTTTCAACTTTACTACACTCTGAATTAGTATAATATAAAGTAACTAATCTACTAGTAAATTAGTCGTCGACTATTTAAATTGTTGATTTGTTGTCGATAAGTTGACTAATCTTGGCAATCCTACCACAGAGTGAAAAATTAGTAGTTTTTTACTCTTATTATTTTGTGCTGCATTCAGATGATCCTTTGTGACACAGGGTGTATTTTATTTTGAAAGGAAGTCATAGGAACTTTTGTCAAAAGTCAGAAATTGCTATTTGTTGAACTATTGTCTCAATTCTCTAAAGGGTGAGTGAAGACTGTGGCTCCTGCTGGGTTAAGGGCAGTGAAAAATCATCACAATGCCTCTTTAAGTGTTGAAGGTTGGAGATTCTTGTTCTAGTTTGACTACAATATTAGGAGAATGTCGTGAATAATGTTTTTTTCTCCCAGATTTTGGGATCCGTAGACTTGAGTTTAAAAGTTAATGGTACCTTATGTTTTGTTTTACAATAAAAAAAAAAAAAATTAAAAATCTCTACATCAAAGACCTACTCCAATACAATTGGTGTTTCTGTAAAGAAAATTGACATTAAAATGGCATTTCTGAGTGTTTCTTTAAATCATTGTGAATCAGGAGCAGACAACAACATGCTTTTGGAAAAAGTTTGTATTTGTGACATAGAAAACACCCTGGGCGGACCAAAAGCTTCTGATGCATCCACTTGCAGACAAATAGATCCATGAACGTCTTTGCTTTCCTCGTCTGAACTGCTCTGGATCAGAACTGTACGGCTGGATGGCTCGGATATTGCTCGCTATTGTTGCTGCTTCATCGGTAATGTTAGTTGGGGGTGTGAGGGGCTGTAAGCTAGTGGGAAAGAGTGTAAACAAAAGGATGTCAGGAAGCAGGGGCAGGCTTACTCTGCACCAACAGTCCCGCCCACAACTCAGAGGTGAATTTCTCATGAACTCCTGCAGTTTTGCAGAAACTATATCCTAGAAAAGGTCACAGAGTTTTAGATTTTTGTTAAAATGGCATCATCATAGTTAAAAGATCACTGGAAACAGTGTGATAATGCATACATGCATGGGTTCAAAATAATAATAAAGCCGGAAAGAGAAATCTGTGTTTTAGGGCAACTAGACTTCATCTTAGATCACACGTGTCAAAGTCAAGGCCCCGGGGCCGGATCCGGCCCTCCAGGTAATTCTATCCGGCCCTCCAGTTCATTTTATTTTATTGTTTTATTGTTGTTGTCTTGTGTTTATTTCTAACTTGTATAATTTCGACAAAATATATTTGTATGTAGATTAAAAATTGAAAGTTATTTAAGGTTTAAGTTGATTTATTCTGGAATAATATTCCTGTCTTTTTATTATTTATAATTATAATAAAAAGTTACAGTTTTAAATATTAAAAATTGACATTCTGCTAACCTTTTTAAGTATTTTATCCTTTACTAAGATTTTTTTAGGCCAATTTGAAGTTTAGCTATTTTTCAGCTACATGCTAGCTGTTTTGGCTAATCTAGTTTTTTTTTTTTTTTGTTTGTTTGTTTTTTTTTAGTTTTTTTAGGCTAATCTGGCATTTAGCTAATATTTTAGCTGGCTATCAGCTTCAGTGTTTTTAGCTATCAATTTCAGCATCTTCAGCAGCCAAATTCATCTTACAGCATTCACACTAGTATTATCACAGGTAATGCTGTATATCTAGTTCTTAATTATGTCAAAAAGTTAGGGTTTTAAAGTTTTAAATATTTCGTTTTAGAGTGTTCAATGAATGTTGATCCTGTTCAGCCCACGACCTAAAGTGTGTTTTGGAGCTGTGTTGTTTTCTAGGGCATAGTTTCTGCAGAGCGGCAGGACTTAATTAGAAATTCACCTCTGAGTTGTGAGCGATACTGTTGGTACAGAGTAAGCCTGCCCCAACTTCCCGTTTACAGGCTCTCTTGCTAGCTTAGAGCTCTCACATCCCCAAACTAACATTATATATTTATTTTTTTGTTTCTCAGGGACAGCTTACATTAAAAACGTCACATTCAATGAACCCAGCGGGTTTATTTCATCTGTGGTCCCCGCACAGATGTTAAGATTGTCTACATAAAAAGCAAAAAACAACTGATAAAACAGCAACAGTATTAAATAAAAAAATTAAAATGAATATAAAAGACATTATCGCACTATACTTACATAACACACCGAACAATATCTTCGCTATCCAGTTGTGTAGTTTAGATCCAGGTTCCAGCTCAGACGAGGAAAACAAAGATGTTCATGGATCTATTTATCTGTGAGTGGATGATCAGAATGGAGCAGAGCAGGGAGACTGTGTCCCACCCAGAGTATTTTCTATGTCACCAATAAGGTCTTTTTCCAACAGCATTTTCTCTTCTGCTCCTGAATCACGATTTGAATAAAGAAACATTCAGAAATGCAGTTTTAATCTTAATTTTCTTTATATGTTGTCCTCCATCATCTTAAAAATGCCTCCAGAACATGTTAAAAACACCATGTTGACCAGAGTGGGTCTGGAAAAAACAGTCAAAACTGATAGGCTTTGCTGGGATGCGATCACTTTCCCGTTTTGTTTTTTCTGTTGATTTATCAGTCAGAATATCATCCATTCATTTTTCTTTTGCTAATTATTTCTGACATTTAAATTAAGATTGAAAACTAAACTGTTGATCAGACGCTACAACAAGTCACTGGCCACAGTCTCCTTGCTCCGATACATCCTGCTGACTAATAGATCCATGAACGTCTTTGTTTTCCTCATCTGAGCTGGAATCTGGATCTAAACTGTACGTCTGGATAGAAATGATTTTGCTTAACATTTTTGTTGCAGCGCTAATGTTAGCTTGGGGGTGTGAGGGGTGAGGAGAGTGTACACAAAGGGATGATGGGAAATGAGAGAAGTCTTACTCCTCACCATTTCTAATGAACTCCTGCAGAAACTATGTCATAAAAAAGACAGGTTCTTCTAGATTAGACAAAAAGATGTCATCATCTTCATTGAAAGTCCACTGGGATCGATCTTACAAGAGATCAGAAAATGATTGGAGTGGGTCTTTAATAAACTGCCCCATGAACAGATGTTTAAGTAGTTTGGAGACGGTGGGGGTCCTGTCACGCTCATCACAAAGGGGGTTTTGGTTATCATTTGTCGACATTGTCGTTTTTATTTCCCACCATGCTCCAGGCACAGCCTGCTTTCGACCTGGGGAGTGGGAACAACCGGCAGCAATTTTGCAGAAAACTTAATGGCGCAGAAAATGTTGGTCTGCGATGCAACAGAAATGCTGCGAGACGAGCAGCGGAACAATGACTTCATCACACTGATGAGTTTGCAGTGAAGCTGCTCGTCTCGGGGAGCGTGTGCAGATCAAGCCTTCAGGTTTTAGTTATGTGTGATAAAATCTTTTAAAGAGGAACTAACTAGTTTGTTATTTAGCAAAGACTCCGTTGCGTCCTGCACCTTTGACAACTCTCATCTGTCCTTTCCTCTCTGCATCACTTCCTTCATCTTTCAATCTACTAAAGCACTTCGCTTAATTGGAGCAGAGATGGGGGGGGGGGTATGGCCAGCATTTCATGCCCGCTACACATTTTCTCTATCTCACTTTTTTTTCTCTTCCTTTCCAAGATGGTTGCTCCACCACGTCAGGGGGGAGGAGGGTGGGGGTGGGGCATAAGCAGAACCAGTATTTGCTGAGCTCCACAAAAAAAGGGAGAAAATGCTGCAGACCCAAGGATCATTAGTGTTCTCCCATTTTCTCACTCCTTCTCTCACACAGGGTATTCTCTCCATCTCCCTCTCCACCTCTCCCCATAATCTGGCTGCCTGTCCTCCCCCCTCCCTCACATTGTCTCTGTGCTGCAGAGCCAATGTTGCTGTGTCGGCCTGTTGAGAGCAGCCTGCAGCACCGAGAGCTCCACACTGTACAGCAGCTCCCCGCCGACCCCCCCACGCCGTATGCACCTAAAACTGTCACCGCCGCTCATGATCAGATCAGGGTTCTTATCTTTTTCTCTCCTCCCAGCAGCAGCACATGCCCGAATCCACCGAAACGATCAGCTGGTCATCAACCCAACTACCTGCCGCATAAAGTGTGGGGGGGGGGCTCCATCCTTCTGCAAGATTTATGGTAGCAACCAATATTTAGGAGGCGGTTAATCTTATTTTTTCTTATCCTCTTCCTTATGCTGCAGCCAATTAAAAATACTCTAGCAGTGAAGGTTATTATAAACATGCTGATGTATTAGATAGGGGAGGGGCCTAAAAAGTTCCTCAGAGCTTTGGTTGAAGTTCAGTTAATAATTTGTTTTTGTTAGACAGAAACAAGGAGGGAAGGTTGTGTTACGAACAGGCAAACGGTTAGATCCAATTGCAGCAGGTGCATTTGGCACAAACAGGACAACAGGCGTGAAGCACAGCTCAGAGTCCAGAAAGCTAAATCAGGGTCAGGATGGCAGGGGTCCAGCACAAGCAGGGTGGTCAGGGTCCAGGCGGCAGACAAAGCAGGGTCAGATGAAACAGAAGATCAGGTCAGGATGAGAGCGAAGCAGGCAGAGTGGCACAAACAAAAGGTGTGTTTGAGATCATGCAGGCAGACGCAGAGCTGCGCGGATTGCGGTGCATGTTGGGTAGTCTTGACTCTAACGTCACGTGTCAATCATCATAAAAATATCGTAACAAAGGGGCAGATGCAAGGCGGGTGCAGCTGGAAATCTGGCGCTCCGATGAGTACAAGCCGCCTAGATGACCACAGAACGATGCATTGTGGGAAATCCGTCCTGACAGTTGTTGTAGTTCAGTGGGATGCTAATCAGAAGTGATTGGTGCTAAATGAAGGAAAGCTGTGTATTTTGTAACTCTGTTGGGCTCCTGGAAGTGACAGCAGGGGCTGATGGGAAGTGAAGTGTGGAGAATCAGGAAGTGCTAGAACTCTGGAGATAGTTCCCGCTGAGGGCGAGAGGGAGAGACCGGGGCCTGATTCATGACAGTTTGTCCCTGGGAGTTTCAGAATCCATCTCTGCTGTTTGCAGATGATGTGCTCCTTCTGGCGTGTTTCGAGTTGGCAAATTTATTATTGCAAATCCAATTTATGCATTTTCACAGTCAATGGAAACGCAGCTATAGACAATTAAAACAATTGTTTGCTTCATTTGTTTCTTGCTAGGCACAGATTTATCTAGATACATAGCTAGTTTTGTGGGAGCTCTTATTTAATTTAATGAACCCCTTGAAGTCTGAATTTATTTCCAATGATTTAAAAAAACACTTATTTTTTTGCTTTTGAGAATATGCTAAATTATTGTAAATATGAAGCCAAAGTGGTTTGATGCATATTTGCAGCATTAGGCTGAATGACTGAAATGTGTGGTCATATCATCTCATCTGATCCATCTACATCCCATGTGTCAAAGTCCAGGCCCATGGGCCGGACCCGGCCCCCCGGGTAATTCTATCCGGCCCTCCAGATCATTTTATTTTATTGTTATTAATGACCCGATGTTATCTTGCACTTATTTCTAATGTATATAATTTTGACAAAATATATTTTTATGAAGAGTAAAATATTGAAAGTTATTTAAGGTTTAAGTTGATTTATTCTAATGTTATGTGAGGGCAAACCATTTACCCAGCATTCTGTTTGTTTGTCTGGCAATGGTATACTTCTCATTTTTACTTAAATTACACATATGAAGACTAGAAACAAAAATGAAGAAAAAGTCATCTGGAAAAAAAAAACTTTTGACAACATCTTAGTTTATAAGAAATAATGCATTTAGTATTAAATGCTCACTTTATTTCTTCATTTATTTAAACAGGAAAATAACAGATTGATTTTTTTTATTCAGAAGTACTAAAATAAACACGTCTGTTTTTTGCTCATTTTACTGCAACATGTTTACCAAGAGTGACCCACATTGGAAATGTGACTATGGCCCACATTTGTATTTTAACCAGTGGGCCACTTTTGGTTTACATACCTGTTAGCAGACAAGGTGACAGCCGCATGTTTGAAAAAAGTGGCCCACATCTGAAATGTGAATGTGGCCCACACTTTCATTTTAACTATGGGGCCACTTGAGGTTGACCTCCGCTTCGTCTCAAATGCTGCAATTCTGCCAGATGTGGCCCACATCCGTCTGCTGTCAGGGAAAAAAAATCATTTTTAAAGTTTTAAAAATGTAGTTTTAGTGTTCAATAAATGTTTATCCTGTTCGGCCCGAGACCTAAGGTGTGTTTTGGATTGGCCCCCTGTGCGATTGAGTTTGACTCCCCTGATCTACTGTCTCTGTTCTTTCCTTTGGTCACGTCATCCATTCATCTTCACCTCTGTTACCTTTAGCAGGTTAAACACAAAAAATTCCTTCATGCTGGATTAGATGTGCTGGACCCTGAAACAGCCTGAGGTGTGTGTGTATGAAGTGTGGCACAGTAACTTTTGCCAGGTAAGCGTTCCTTTGACAGCTGCAGACCACGGGTGACCCAGTCTGCAGCTGCACACAGCAGGTACAGTAACCGGTCAACAGACTGATGAAGCTGCAGGTGTGAAATCTGGCCACATCTTCAGCCACCATGCAGCATGAATCTGAGACAAAAGGAGACAATGAATCAGTTTTAGCCAACACCTCACCTATGAAAGAGTTTCAGGCTATAGTAGTGCCCCGGATTTTAACCTATAAAGACCCAGAACCATGTTTTTTTAACCTTAGAGTACTGTTGTCAGGTGATTTTCACCCCAGCAAAAGTCTTCATGATGTTCAATATGTTTCATGTTTCTGAGTGTTATGGGTCTCTGGGTAAAGTCTCACATGTTCCAGGAATGGTTGGACCAGAGGCCAAATCTCCACTATGTTTTTTTTTTTCAGGAATTTTTTTCTTCCCAAATTCCTAATTTTTCAGTAATTTTCTAGCATGTTTTTAACACATTTCTTTGTTATTAAATTTTATTTTGTTACATAAACCACAGTTAAAAA
This sequence comes from Oryzias melastigma, assembly GCF_002922805.2. Lineage (NCBI taxonomy): Eukaryota > Metazoa > Chordata > Actinopteri > Beloniformes > Adrianichthyidae > Oryzias > Oryzias melastigma. The sequence continues at coordinate 86,242 of NW_023416927.1, read as the reverse complement.
TGAAAGAAAACTACTCTAATTTATCATAAGTTGTCATGATATATTTTTAATGACAAATACTTTTCATTGGGAATATTATATTGAGTAAAAATTACACAGGAAAAATTATGGTGTAACTTTTTATAGTGAAAGTGTTCTGGGGATAAATATAAAATTGTGTGGAAAAAACATCAACCAAGTTGACCACAGAAAACATTCCAAATATTTTCCCGTTACACCGATGTCAGTATGGGTTCCTGGGGGTTAACGCTATTCAGACATCAATTCAGTTTTATTTAAATAGTCTAACAAAGTAAAAATCTAATCAATACAAGCATTCATTATTAAAAAAATACATTTAATCTATTTGTCTTTTTTTTTTTTGGAAAAATTGATTAAACCCAATGCATTGTGGTCTATATTTATCAATTTAGTTAGCATCTTTTTTTTTTGTTTATTTTTCGCAAAGACTTCTGGGAAATCTCTAAGGCACTCTATTTTGGAATTGTACCTTCGGACAGCACTACAAAATGTCAAACGCACTAATAGTGAGTAGGAAGGAAGTTACTAAACAAGAGTAAGAAGAATTCATTTCCTGACAGTTCACTGTCGGAATAGGTCAAGATTTGGTAAAAAGAAAGAAAAGATGACTTTAGCCCACAGATCATAGGATTCTGTTCTTTAGGGCAATTGGACTTTTATGTAGAACTGATGAAGATACTTGGATGAGCAGCGAATCTTCTCAGATGAAATCTTTAAAGTCCAGTCACTCTGAAAAGCAAAGGCCTGGTCTACATGACTGATAATCTCCACACTCAAATGTCACACTCCAGGCCCCCCAGCCCAGTGTCCTACTAGTTTTCCAACTAATCCCACATTTATAGCTCTTATTTGGCAAAACATACCTGACCCGAAAATCAGTAACAGAACTGACAGAGATTTCTGACCAGCCAACTGAACAACAGGTCCTGGACTTGGACACTCCTGCTAGCCTCTGCAGTGAGATATTTCGGGACAAAACACAGTTGACAGAAAGCTGAAAGCAGAGGCAGATGACAGGCTTTGACAGGTGAACTGTACTCTGAAGGCTGCAGAGCAGGTTAACCTGGACTGCATCAGAGGCTGTGGAGAAAACTGACCATTGCAGCTGAAGCCATGGCAGGTTCCTCATACCTGACAGCCAGAAGTCATTAGAGTGGGAGAATAGGTACAACGTAGGGGGAATAAAGTGATGGTTTCCAGTTTGTGTCTTTACACCCAGACATGAAAGGCTCTGACATCAGAGTGTTCAGGTTTTTCTGAGCCGGGTGTTGGTGCTGACACCAAATGAAGCTGAGAACACAGGCTTCAGATGGTAGAACTGAGGGCAGCACTGGGTTTTTCTGATCTGTGACCTGCACTGATTCTTCTGTCATAAATTCTGAATGAATGAAACAGTTCAAGGCTCTTATTTATAATTGAGCATATGCATTAATGTTGCTGCAGCATGTGCTAAGCGAGCTGCAGATGTGTCTCTGATCCCTCAGGTTAACGCCCGTAGACAGTGCTTTACCGTCCACACAGAAAAAGACAATGAATGAAAACAGCTTTTCATGGAGGAAGACCTAAGCTGTTATTTCATTTTCTACTTTCAGTGCTGGGACACCAATGAACTTTAGAAAGAACTTAAAGATGGAGGAAAATTTGAGGAAAGAGCCTCAGTGACATCCTGAAGCAGCACAGGTTATCAAAGGACAAACTACAAATACCACACCAAGGAGTTTCTATGTTCACCAGCTGGATGTCAAGTCTAAGTGAAATGAGCAAAAGTAGCAACACATAGTCCAACCTTTAACAGTAAAAGAACCGTTTGGACTCGTTTTCTCCTGATCAAAGCCTAGAAGGAGGCGTGAAGTCTTACTTTGGCCTTTAAGAAATTTGGAGTCATGACCTTCTTTCTTTTAATAATAAATATGAATTACGTCTATTTTTTTGCACAAACAAAACAAAAATATAAAAAGAACCCAGAATCTCTCTAAATGTGATTTTTTTTTTTAAACGTTTGACTGAAGTTAAAAAACTTATTTTCAAAATAAAAGCTGCTCTGTACCAACCAGGATCATCTCAGAACAGCTACTAACCAATGTTGTTCAGCATAAGATAATATGTGCTTTAAACTCATAAAAGATCAAACTTTTTTAGCAAAGTTTTTCTTTTCATATAAATCTGTTCATCCTGGAGGTAGAGTTGAACAAACAAGACGTCTTCAGGTCAACAGGATGTAAAAACCTACATAGTTTATCATCTATGTGAACCTCAGACATCAATTTATACACTTAACAAATCTCAATCAAATAAATGCTAATTAAGTCATCCTAACTTTAAAAATTGCCACCCCCCCACCCCCCCTTTTCCTTCTTTGTCCTCATCAGTCTTACTCTGCTGGGTTTTGTTATTTTAGTTTGGATCTTGGTAGTCTTAGTTTTCAGGCTTTGTTTATTTGTTTTCTTTAGGTAGTTTTGGTTAGACAGACATTATCAGGAGCTGCTGACTCTGACTGTCGACATGTCTGGATCAGCAGTCTCCATGACTTATTTTATGTTTGACCAAAGAGCCTCCATGGAGAGAGAAAATAACCACATGTGGATCTGGAGCTGCAGGTTGCAGACCTCTGACTTAGTCTAACGATTGACTGTATGAGAGAACTGGATGTAGAAAATTGTTTTCTTTCTCTCCAACCAAATAAAGTCAAATCAGTCAACATTTTTCCGCGATATGGATGCCGCCATTTGGAGCCAGACAACATTAGAAAGCAGTGATTGGTCCGAGTCGGTCTGAATCCACATTTCTATGGCAACTATTGTCCCCAGTCAGGAGTGAGCTTGTTGGAAGTCCACATCCCCACCACTGATAGCAAGCTCGGGAAAATCTGTCAAACGTTTCAAGTATTTGAGGTGGTGGTATGGAGACCACATTTTTATTGAGACATCTGATTGGTCAAATTTGAATAACTTGCACTACAGGAATAAAATGATGAAAAAAGAGGATTATCAAGAACACGTTTAAAAAATGTATCAGAGCAAGAATGGTTATTCTGACTAATAGAATGACAGAGTAACAGCTGTTTATTTCTCTGTAGAAGTCTGTGGGATTTTGGCTTTTTGGAGCCAGCAGGTACTCACTCAGTCCAATTCTCTATATACAGGCAATGAGTAAAACACCTGAAAGACCAGACCCAGATGAACAGGGAGGTCTGGTTTGTACTTACTGGGTCAGGAGGTTAATTATGCTTTTTGGTGCTTACCATTGCAAGCTTTATAAACCACCAACAGAAACTTTACTTTCACTCTAAAGTTACGTTTATACTGGACACTTAAACATGTTTAGCCCTTGGTATTCACACTGGACGAGCAGGGAGGGGCCTCTTCTTCTTCTTTTTCTGTTTATTATCATATGTCCACCACCTACAGTTAGAAGAGTCTTGGTGTGAAATGTCAAAACGGTGCTGATCTTGCAAATCTTGCTTCAGGCTTTTTATTTCACAGCTATATTTTGATATATGAAAGATTTGGTGTCACGGAATTCCAGCTGGGAACAAAACACAATTATTAATTTCTCCTTTATGATCAATTTTCAAACACTTAGCGCTTTCATGAATTAAAAGGGGCACCGTTCATACGTCAAGAGTCGAAAGTCGCCATTTGAACGCGCATTGCCGAGTGAACGTATCTTTACAAATAATGTCTTCCAGATTATATAATTTTGTCCTATCCTGTAAAAATACAAATGACTGTCTATCTTTTTTTTTTTTTCTCAACGTATGTAAAACTGAATGAAATCTGAGTATAAGAGACTCAACTCTCTAAAGAGACTGGGATAATTCTGCAGGCACAAGAAATGAAACACAAACAGTTTCTCTTTACATGTTTTTCTAATTTTGAGCAGTGGTTGTTACAGCAGTTTCCTCCACAAGCTCTGCCCTTTTGGTCTCATTTTTTTTTATAAATGAGAGCCATCAAGCTTCAGCTTTGCAGAAATGAGCAATAACATCATAAAAACAAATCCTCACTATCGTGAAACGTGGTGGAGAGGAACCTTTAGCTGCAACGTTGCAGAAAAGATTGTGAACCTGACTGGACTTGCTCTGTGCAGTGCAGCTCCAGTTTACCTGCAGAGTCAGTGGGGAACAGCGACATCTAAAGGCCAAGCAGGAAAACTGCTGGCGTCAAAATACTGCAGTCCCCCCTCCCTAACTACGTTTCTCCAGTTCTCTCCCAAACGCCAGCTTTGACCGTTTTCAGCCCCTCTTCTCTCTTGATAATAAGATAAGCAGGATAATTATTCATGTTGGGTGAAGACTGTTAGAAGAAGAGGAAAAGGGGAAACAGTGCAGAGGTCAGATTGGGAAAAGTACACTCTGTTCTCTGACAAGTGAGCTGTCCATCACAGCCACACGTTTAGCATCTTTAATCCAATCAACCTGCAGGCTGGTTCCAGCTTCAGTCAGTTTGAGGGACCCATAAACTGCAGCGGAAGTTGATGAGAAATTATTCTTTTCTCAGTTTATGGGGGGAAAAAATGCAAAATGGCATAAAGGAAAAGTGGTTAACATTCCAAATGCAAAGAAAGGATGTGAAAATTAAATACACTTTAAAATAACCGGAATCTAAAAAAACAATGCTAAAACGTGACAGGATCAGGAGTCATGTGATCCAGCTGCTGGGGATAAATAGCTGGATGTTCATGCTTAAATGAAGCAGAAAACTGACATCAGCATGAACCTGAGTCTGTCTAATAACCTTCTATGAACTTTTATATTCTTTTTGAAAAGGAGTGTAAAATATTGACAACAGTTTCAACTGTATTTATTTATTTATATACATATCCCTGTAAAAGTTTTTTTTTTTTTTTTTGAG
>NW_023416927.1:75422-81341 GCF_002922805.2 Oryzias melastigma | reverse complement strand
TCATCCTCATTTTTTTAGGAAAAGGACAATGAAATTTCTTTTTAAAAATATTGAAAAGCAAAATTTTAAAAAGTGATAAATCATAGAAGTTTGTGAATACAGTAAACAGTTAGAGCTTTAGCATCATTTTCACAAATCATTTTTTTCACAAATAATTTTTTTTACAAATTGTTTTTTTATTCATACCGTTCAGTCAATTCATTTTTTTATATCACCTAATATCAAAGATTATTGTCTCATTCGGCTTCATAAGGGTAATTGATCAAAAGCAGAAAGTCGGTCATAAAGTTGATTGTTAAACTAAACTGTTACGGCCTGAAGGCCTCTGTGACCTCTGCTGTGGATGTGGCCTTTTTTGATCATTCATGTGTGTTTTTTAAGGTTCATGATTGCACTATTGAGAAGCTTCCTGAGAGAACCAGTAGAGGGCGCTGTCTTTACCCTGAAGTGGCTGCAAACTTTACCCATTTGTAGATTTATCACTACAGCATTTCAATAATAAACTCACCACAAATCTGGATAAAGTTGCCTCATTTTAAAATTAAAACGGTCAAAGAGAAGGCTCCGCCTCCTTGAAGAACCGAAGATATTAAGAAACTTTAAAGACTGACAAGGAGGGCGGAACGACAAAACTTACAATACATCATCAAATTTATAGAAGCACGCTAATTTACTGCAATAACTCTATAAAAAAAGCAAGGCAGAACTATTTCTCAAAATTCATAGCAGAAAATCAGTTAAAGCCAAAAATCCTCTTTGCTACAATAGACAAAATAATAAGGGGCGCTAATTCAGTTGGCTGCATCTGCAGTGAACCTTGAACTGTCTGTGTACCTCTCTGTCTGTCTTGTTCTGGGTTGTACTGGAAAACAAGAATTTCCTCTGCGGGATTAATAAAGCAATCTTGAAAATAATGATTCCAATCTCTCCACCTTCAGCAATGAAACCTATGAGGTGTTTCCAGTCCACTTCACCACTAAGATGGACGGCATTAGGTCATCTATCTCACAGGGGAGGGATCTACAGCCCCCTGTTGGTCTTTCTACTGCACGTCCTCCTATCAGTGAGAGAACACTCAATAGTTTTGTCTTGATTTATGCTGCAATGTGATTTCTCAAATGAAAACCAAAACCTGTTTTCTTGATCCCTTCCTCATCTCACTTTTTTAGTCAGTTTTCACATCCTGTGAGGAAGGGCTGCTGAGCATCTTGAACTGCTCTCTTCAGACTGGAGTCTTCCTGCATCCCTAAAGACCCGTTCTGAGGAAGGGCGGTTTAGATGTCTCCAATCTAGTATCCAACCTGTCATTTTTAAGTAAAATTTTAGATAAGCTTTTTTTTTACTTAACTGAATGATTTTATTAGTGCAAAATAATATTTTAGAAAAGTTTCAGTCAAGTTTTAGACCTCACCATTCAGCAGAAGATGGCACAGGTTCTTAAGTGATCTCAGGTCCAATGCTGATATGAGAAAAGTATCTGTTTTAGTCTTACTGGACCTGAGTGCAGCCTTCGACACAGTTGACCACTCTGTCCTTTTGAACAGACTCCACAACATGTTTGGAATTACTGGGATGACTTTGAATTGGTTTAAATCTTACCTCACAGATAGAGATTTTATTGTAAAATTAAACAATTTTTCATCTGGAAGGCACAAACTGACATGTGAGGTGCCTCAAGGCTCCATCCTGGGTCCCACTCTTTTAAATCTGTACATGCTTCTGCTGGGTGACGTCATCAGGAGAAACGGTCTTAACTTTCATAGCCATGGAGATGACTCTCGACTGTATGCAGCTGTGTCTCCTGACCGTGGACAGCCTTTTTAACTGTATTTCAGATGTTAAAACGTGGATGGGAGAGGACTTCTTGCAGCTAAATCAAGACAAAACAGAGGTATTGGTTATCAGTTGTGAAGCTGAGAGAAAAGGGGTCCAATCCTGTCTGACAACCAACTGTATGAATGTTTGTGACACAGTAAGGAACCTCGTGTGATCTTAGATGCAGATCTTAGCTTTGAACAACACACCAATCAAGTCACTAAAACTGCATTTTATCATCTGAGGAACATCGCCTGAGTTAAACCCTTTCTCTCCAGAGCCAGTGCGGAAATCTTAATTCATGCTTTTATAACTTCTGACTGTAATGAGCTTTTTACTGGTGTAGAGAAAACCACCTTTAACAGTAGCTAGTCCAAAACTCGGCTACACGCCTTTTACACCAATCCTGGTCTCTGCACTGGCTCTCTATCAGCTTCAGGATTGATTTTAAGATTCTCTTAATAGTTTACAAGTGTTCATGGTCTTGGTCCTTCTTTTATATCAGATTTGTTTTTAGCTGATGAAGCTCCCAGAGCTCTCAGGCCCGCTGAGGGTCCCTATAGGGTCAGGACAAAAATCCTCGGCGAGGCTTCATTTAGTTACTGTGAGCCTCGTCTGTGGATCAGCCTGCCTGAGGACGTGCGGGCCTCATCCACTGTTGAGGTTTTTAAAAGAAACTAAAGACATATTTATTTCATTCAGCTTTTAAGTAGATCCTGAGTTTGGGATCTAGTATTTTACTCTCATATTTGATAGTATATCTTATCACATAGTGATTTGTTTTATGCTTGCCTCTCAAGCTGCACTTTTTATGTATTAACTTATTCTATTTATAATTCCTTTTATATTTTAGCTGTTTTATTTCATGCATTTTATTTACTCCTTTTACATTATACACCTGTATCGAGTGTCTTCTCACTCTTGGGGTGTTTGGGATCTTGGAGTCATGGTCCTGCTCGTCCTCTGGTCTCTTTTGTTCTGGGTCCTCGGAGCTGTCTGCCTTGTGTACCCAGTTGGGCGCACTGGGCCCAGTGGTTGGGGACTTTTGAGCGGGGGGTACTGGGGATGAGCGGGACGTACTCGTGTTGCTTGGATGCCAACATCCCAGCCAATAGGAGGACAGGGTGGACAGTGCTGTCAGGTTACTTTTAACAGTAATACTTTAGCTTTTCTTTTTCTATTTCATTTGTTTGTTTCTGTGTTTGTTTTTATGAGGGATTGTTCTTATTATTTTATTGCATGAGTGGGGAATGGTGTTTTATGTTTTTTATGTACAGCACTTTAAGCTGTTTCTGTCAACATGAAAGGTGCTATATAAATAAAATTAATTTGAATTTGAATTAAAGCTAAACAGACTAAATAAAACTGCTTATCTTGGACTCTGCTTTTGGTAAGGAAAAACTCCTAAAAAACCTGATTCAGAAAAAAAGAAGAAATCTCAGGGATGTCCACATGAAGGAGAAATCCTCTCCCAGGACAAACAGGTGATTTACCAGGACTATTAAGGAGGAATTAGCTTATTTAACTCTACAACAATGTATTTCAATAGAGTTCAGACAGATAGGACTGGGGGACTGGTGGGGGCGAGGTCCACAGCCAAGATAAGCCAGAGGCATGGTCCACGGCCAAGAACAGAAGCACAGATGATCCATCAGGAATCTGGAATCTCTCCCCCGGAGGGGAGTGGGAAAGAGGAACAACACGTGAATCACACTGCACCAAACAGAAGCACAGAGGACTGAATAAAATGGGAGAGGTGAAGTACACTATCAAGATAATTGCTGTTGAATTTTAATTCAAACACGTTAAAAGTAAAGTGCATGTGGTATGGTGTCAAAATAGAGTCCAAGTAGAACACGTCTGGACAGTGGCGGTTCTACACTGAATTACTCCCCTTGACTTTGCAGCATGTGCAGATGAAGCACTGGAACAACAAATAAAGCTACTGTTTGGAAGTCTATACAATTTTACTGTATATATTATCAATATTTGACATTTATGAAGAATGTAAATTTGTGTTTAAAGTTTCCATTAAACTACAGAGCTGCAAATACCAGCAGCCTGCAGCTCTGCTTTCAGTCTTGTTTTCCGCTGCACTTCAGGTGCTGGATCGGCAGGTACCTGAGGGGTGCTGCTATAGCTTAAGAAGCTGCCCAGCCAGCAAGGCCTAGTGGGCCCCATATAGTTTAAAAGTGGCAGAGAATGTGGGCCGCAATTGGGTTTGTCTGCAGTTTCCGTGGTGGCCCCAGCTGTGTTTGCCCACATTGGCTTAGGTGGCTATGCTAGCCAGTCGCCCGGTGGACAGCGTAGTGAGTTCCGCTGCCCAGGGTCAGGCAAAGTGAGCAAGTGCTGCCGCCCAGGAGTCAGCAGAGCTAGCAGGGTCGCTGTCCAGGCCTCCAGTCCCTAAAGCGGCGAAGCCCATGTGGGCAAACACAGCTGGGGCCACCACGGAAAAAGTGGACAAACCCAATTGGGGCCCACTTTCTCTGCCCACTTTTAAACCATGTGGGGCCCACTTGGCCTTGCTGGCTGGGTGTGTTCTTGGACAACATGTACCCCATTGACATTAGCCTACCATCAACCTTAAAACTTCACAATGACAGTAATTGAGGCCTCTTTAGGGAGGAAGGGATAGAAAACATGCAGGACGGTGAGCACTGAGGGGTGGGGAACCACTATGGCTCTCTGCCCAGACAATCCAGAACAGACGGCAGCAGCTAATCTCTATCTCGATAGTATCAAAATGTGATTCTGCTACCAGTGACAATCCCTTATCTCCACAGTCCGGGACCAAACTCTTCTTTTCAACCCACACAGCAGGAGTGGATGGATGGCCTGACAGGAGCTGTGACCTCTGCCTCATTGAACACCTGTGAGATCTCATCCTGATCATCTCGTCAGAGTGAACAACATCAACTTCCCAATGTGACTTAGACTTTGGGATGGGATGTTCCCATAGCAGTTTGTGACCAGGCTGGTGGATGGCATGAGGGGAGGAGCCTGCTGAAGCTCCTGTTTGTAAGAGTCAGCAACAGAATAAATGGTACGGCAGAGAAGATGCAGAAATGTATTCAAAGACACAATTTCTTCCTGACTTTCTGGTAATGGCAGATTTGTAAAAAATAAGCAAAAGGTCTGCTAAACACTAAAGTTTAAACTTATTATGCTTTTTTGTGCTTCATATTCGCCAATAGTTTCTTTGTTGGTGATCTGTAGTTCAGTAGAAAGAGATTTTCACCTCAAACAACTGACTAAATTACAGAAAACTCTCAAAAATATTGACAGATTTTTCTAGTGTGGTTATCTTTACATGAATGGTGCTGTGAGGAGTAAAAAAGGTCTGAACAGCAGAAAAATCACACAATTCCAGCAACACTTGAGGTAAAAAAACTCTAGAATTCTATATCTATTTTCGTGTCATGCTGACCAGCATGGACAAAGTTGAGTTGATTCAATGCAATAAGTGTCATAATTCCTTTTTGTGTGAATGCATTCAATGCATTCACACTATTGAGATTCTTCTTTTACGTTTTCTTCCGTACGTTTTTTGACACGTAAAAACTCAAGCACACTTTATGTGATTTACACAATCTAGGTATCAGAACGTCCGGCTCGTTAAGGACATTACTGCTTGTATTATTAGTAGTTGTGGACTTTACAGTTTTTGCGTAGTTACACAATTTGTGCGTTTTTTCAGCCCCATTATAACTAATAGGATTTTTTTAAAACTTCCTGCAAATTACACACTTCATGCAATTTAAGCAATTTAAAACATTCAGCATGTCCAGAAATTCATGCTTGTACTTCCAGCATTGTTAAAATTCATGCAAGTTACACAAAATTACACAATTTAACACAATTTTACACAAATATGTGCAAATTTTAAGCAATTTAGCATTTCATGCAATTTTACACATCCAGCATGTTCAGGAAATTCATGCTTTTACTACACATTATTACAATTACACAAGTTACACAAATTTAACACAACTTTACACAACTACACAATTATTTTCAAGCAAAAAATTGTTAAATTACGGATGGAGAAAATAGCAAAAAAAAAAAAATCAATTAGCTTTGTTGTAAACTGTTTTTCTATGTAAA
>NW_023416927.1:73580-75369 GCF_002922805.2 Oryzias melastigma | reverse complement strand
AATCTCAACCAATAATTGTTTTACTTATTCTCTATTTAAAATCTATTTCCACAACACATGTTTAAAGGTGAACTCATCACTGCATAAATAAAGAAAAAATACAATCAATAAACTTAAATCCTCTAAATCATGGGTGCCCAAAATGGGGCCCGTGGGCCAAATTTGGCCCGCTAAAGGTTATCTTTTGGCGGGCCAAGTCGTGGCTGCAGAAGCGGTGGGACAAAACGAGCGTGCAACACACAGACGCTAACAGCACAACTACGGCCTCACGAGTGCTCACTACGACTGGAATAGATTTTAGGCAAGCACCAAAAAACCCTCCAAAATGATCAGAGTGGATGGAGGCGATTGCAGAAAATCTATCAGAGGGAAAAGAGAGACAGCAGCTTCCAGAAGAGGTCTGACAGATTCACACGTGTGGTGCTGGGATATGTACCCCGTCAGAACGTGTTTCCCTGCTCTCACGCATCGCTGATTTGTTTTTTAATATTTTGTCATATATTTTGTCTTTAAGGAAAAGACAGTTCTGCGTGTGACTTGGGGACTGCTGTTCAGGCTTTTCAGAAGAACCTGGTCATTCTGCAGACGGATCTGGAGGAGAACTGTGAACATTTGCCTTCATCAATTTGATAACTGTCATTCTGACTTTATCAAAAAGTTGATTGAAAACTTTAAGACTCGCTTTGATGGCTTTAGTTTAGGACACCAGCTCTGAATCTTTGTTAAAAATCCTTTCTTAGTGAAGAATAATGTCATTTTTTAAAAAGAGGCCACACATTGTTCCAAATGGACGAGTGCAGACTGATGTAGTGTTAAGAGATCAATGTGAATCCTCTGATCCTGACAGGTTTGGTGTAAAACAGAAGTTTCCTTCTCTCAAAGTGGCATTGAACACATTAACAACATTTGGTTCTACCTACAGTTGTGAATCAGCCTTCTCTGTTAACATCATTAAGAACAAGTATCACTCCCAGCTCACCAATGAACATGTGCACGTATACGTCAGAAGGATTTTGACTCCTTTCCTTCCCAGATTAAATACCTTAGCTCACATTTCTCACACTTTACCTTTATGTTCATAAAGTTTTCTGCACTTGTCAAAGTTATTACTTGAATGTTCAATGTGTAACATTATTTGCAACCTATCGTTAAGGTTTTAAAACAGAAAGTTAACATTTGCAGAATTATTGATTAATAATTATGAATGGTTTTGGAGGTGCATTCATGTTACCTGTGGCACTTTTAGGTAAAATACAGCAGAATAGCTAAATTTGTGAAAGAGCGCACATATTGCACTACAAGGAAGCAAGTTTATGTGCAATATTTTTGTTTAATCTTCAATGTAGTTATGTGTTTCTAAGTATTTTTGTACAAAAATGAATGACAGAAATCCTTTTTGAGATAATAAACTAAAAAAGTTATTTGCCAATTTAACTACGTGTTGCAAGTAAATAGAAGAATAGAAAGTGAATTATTGTCTGAATGTTTTTGTATGTTTGGACTCCGCTCTACTAAGCTGACAGAGTTACTGGACCTCTCTCCAAATCAGTCGGGGACTCCTGGTCTATAGTGTTCCAAACTCTACAGGTATAATCTACTTTTGGCCTCCTGGTGGCACTGTTAGCACTTGCAGAATCACTTACAGAATCTAAATAAATAAACCAAATTCTTTATTTTCTCATTTTATTTCATGACATGCAAAAAGAAATATTGTTTTTGGCCCATTTAGATTTTGACTCTCACCTCTGCTCTAAATGATCAAAAAGTTCGCCAATTTTAACCGCACCAT
>NW_023416927.1:60306-73449 GCF_002922805.2 Oryzias melastigma | reverse complement strand
TGACATGCAAAAAGAAATATTGTATTTGGCCCGTTTAGATTTTGACTCTCACCTCTGCTCTAAATGATCAAAAAGTTCAGAAAGATAAGAGGAAATGCATGTCAGCTGTAGCTTACAGGTTCACCTCTTTATTTTGTTAATCAAAGTTAAATAAATTCAAACAAAACCTGTTAGTTTTTTTTTATTTGAAGAAAAAAAGAACAGAATTAAATGTTCCATCTCACAGCCTCTTCACCAGAACACGTTTCAAAAACTCCCTGTTTAACTTTAATGCACCGTTCCACTATTTGGATTTTTTAATAAACTTTTACTCAATAATATTTTTGATGCTGTTTGATAAAAATGTTGATCAGTGTTACTTGATTCTAAAATCTTTTTAAGACAAATGAAGTTTATGTCAATGTGTGTATCGATGCTGAACAGCATGAAGTACGTGGAGGAAAATAGGTCAAATAAGTTGAATGTTTTGGGTGATGTTTTAAACAGACACATGATTTTTTATTGGTTGTTATTCCTCTGTTGAAATGCATATTTAGAAGTTTAAAAGAAGAACAGATGAAATCTGTGATTAACTTCAAGAGTACAAACATGCTGCCTGGGGTAAAGGTGATGCTCTGAACCTTAATTATGGAAAATATCATGTTCTGCTGTTTTGTGGAGGGATGGGACGGTCCTGGCTCCGCCTACATCCTCCCACCCCCACTCCCTCAGTCCAGCCAGGACCATTTTGTATATAAGTGTGAGATGTAATCTGCGTCTGAGCAGAGCAGGTCACAGACAGGGTCATTACTTCAGTCGGTTCCAGCTGACAGGACCACCCCTCCCATCCTTTTTATACCCCTACTCTTGTCATGGGCCACACCCCATCGCCCAAACTCTTCTCTTTAGCTCTCAGCTGCCCCTCCCTCGCATCTTTCCCACCACATCCAGACCTTTAGTGAGTTTGAGGCTCTGAGAACTGGTTTTTCATAGATGCAACTGGTTTGTCTTCCTGGCCCTGCAGCGGCGTAGCCCACCAGCTGTCGGGGCTGGGGGCCCGGTGCTGCTGCCGGGGCTGTTCTGGGAGAGGCCCAGCGGAGCTGCAGGCGGTCAGGCTCTGCCTGTATGAACGGCTGTTCTGGTTGTGAAAGTGCAGTGTGAGAGTCCCGCCACCATGAGGCGCCACTGTCCAAGCAAACCTGCACAGCCCCCACACTGCTCTTCATCAGAGGTAGTTCCTGATCTACTACTTATGGCACAGAAACTACAGCAGAGCTTTGAATCGAATGACCTGAAGTCTCCTCAGCTTAACCCAAGAATGACGCTCAACCGGGATCTCTATGGTTTTTACTCATGAGGAGTTTCTTCAGTCTTTCAAGTATGCATCTTTTAGAATAAGACTGAACAAGAGTAGACAAGAATGAGAACAATGTATTGGTGAAATGTTACAGAAGGATGCTTGAAAAGTTTAAACATGTTCTCCACACAGAATATAAAGTGTAAAATACTAACAGAGAACAGCAAAAACGAAAATACAGACATCCAGGGCGACGAAAGGCTGGGGCGTGTGTTTGACTGGAGTTATAGTCTAACAGCCGTGGGAACAACTACGCCGTGTCATCATTTGATGAAAAAAACAAAAACAGAGACTGAAGCACTGAATCCACACCTACATATTCCACAGCAATCAAAGACTGAGCAGCATGTGGTAATCAGAGGATGAACTGATTTACAGCTGCTCCGAGGATCTCCATAAAAGCAGAAGCGTCGGGTACGTGTGCTAAAACAACCCCTCCCTGAATGAACACAGTCATTTACATATCCTGTTTGACCTCTTACTGATTTTTTTAGATCAAACACAATCTTTTGAAAGTACAGACAGTTTCAGGTTGACTGTTTGATCACCTTTAATGTGACAACTCTGAAAGTTAGATTAGAGGCCACAGCCCTTGAGACCATAAATCACAACTGAACCTTGAGTATTCTGTAATCCTTAAGCATCAAACTCCTAAAAATAAGAATCAGCTTGATGACAAAGATAGCATTTTAGTCACACTCTGCATTCTGATCTTAGCTTTTCTGTGCATATAAGCAGTCTGAGATCAACAAAAGACCGTGTTGCGAGCGCACAAACGTGTCAACTCGACGGTGTGAGAAAGTCCTGTTGTGTGTCAGGAAGTGGTGGTGGAATTACCCAAATGCAGGAAGAACTTAAAACATCTAATACATTAACCAAAACAGGACAAATACCCAATGAGGCCAAAATGGTGGAAGGACAGATGACCTGACAATGAAAAACTGACTTACACTAAGGTTGATGAACTAAAGGTCCGGCACAGGATTTAACGGCCATATCACGGGGGAGAAATTTGGAAAGTTTGACACACGCACATAGACGTGCTAACTTTATGCATGTTCGTGGAATATCAGTGATACAGACGCTGGAGTCCATTCCACTGCCAGAGCACTGCTCAATCACGTGTAAGCGCGTCCTCCCACGCTCAGCTGCTAAACAGACGCTGTAAGCAGTGGTACAAACGCAGAACGGCCGGGAAAACGGCTATGCTACAGCCATGCACGAACGCCGAATTTCGGCATCCAAGAACGTGTGCCGGCGTTCGCCGCTTTTCTCCTTCAGAATCTACTAGAATTGTGTTATCACGATTAAAGATTTTCTGTTTAAGCGTCACCGTGATGCCTCAGGTGTTAAAGGGTTAACAAAGGCATCAAATGGGGGGGCTCCGTTCCGTGGCGCTTCTGCATCCAGTGTTATGCTCTCCCAGTGTCAATGTCATCTGGGAGAGCATAAACAAAATCACTATGACAACACATGATCCTGCACATCTTAATAAAGGCTAAGGATAAATTCTGGGCCCTCTATTGTCAGAAACAAATGTAAAAAAAGAAGCCGGTCCCACTTCTGACACCAACTTATGATCTATCAAACAAATACACAGATTAATATACAAAGAGTAAAAATACACCTGAAAACATTCTGAAATAAAAAAAAAATATATATATATATTTTGGTTGCCAAATATAGAATCATTTTGCATAGTTTTATTGTGTTGACTGGGATTCAAAGTGGTGTTGGAGCCTATGTTTTCTGATGTGTTTTTAATGCCACCCTCCAGATAAACAACCCTGACAAATAAAGTCCCAAAAAAGTAATTCTGACATTGCTGCTTCAGCAATTCCATTCGAGCGTCACGCTGTCAATCATGTTGTGAAGATTCGAGCCAAGAAATATCAAAGGTGAATGCCACAAGATGACAGATCCCAAAAGTTAAAGGTTCCTCAAACATGAAAAATAAATGTTCTGTTATTTCAACACAAATTAAATCAAAACAGCTTGAAAATATCGAATGAAAGCTATTTTTCCCCTGTTTATGTTGCTGGTATTAACGGAGAAGCCTTGACACTTCAGCATCCTCGTCTCTCTGTTTTCAAAGGTGGTATTCATTCCCTCATTCTCATCGCCGTTAAATGAAATGTCGTCTTTAACTCAAAGCAGAATCAGCCTCACTACTGATGGAAAGTTCCTCGCAATGCATTGAATATTTACAAGATGTTCTCCTGATGTTCCAGGAAATATAGATGTCTGGACTTGTCAAGATGGATAGAGCTGCAGAATGTTAGAATGCAGCAAATCTGACTTGAATTGATCGACTGATCTCTGGATACAGAATCCAAAGGAAAAAAGGTTCTGTGAGTTAAATATGAGCCACGAATTTAATAAATTAAGACAAAGTTTATTGAAATTATATTCTGCATTTATACTAAAGTGATGTTTTTTCTATGTAGGGGGATTTAGCTCTGCTGGAGTTAACACACAAAAACGTAACAAAAGATTTAATGCAGGTAGAAATCTGCTCCTCGTCCGTCTTTGCTGTGTGCTGCAGTCTCCTCCCTGATGGGAGGGGCTCGATGAAAGTTTGAGCAGAATGAGAGGAATCCTACCGACTCCCTTCCTGCATCTGCTGTTGTTCATGTCTATGGAGGTCACGAGACGGCTCTTCTTAGTGTCCTGTACTGCCTAGTTAAGATCTTTCCTTCAGTATGCTTTGTCACATTGTTTGGATTTCATTTCAAGCAATTGAAACAAATAAAAAAAAAAAAAAAAGACAAAAAAAGAACAGAAATATATACAGATATGTAACAAACTAAGGATAATTAGACATGAAATGATTAGAATGTGCATGCATCCAATTATACTTGTAAATAATTCAATTACTCTTAATTATTATAAGACAATATAGGCTTTATATATACAAAATGAGAGGCAAACTCATATAATCCCACCCCTGATATGCATTACTAAACTTTAAGAATGTATACATCTTTACAAACAATGTCATTAACCAGTTGCAAACTTCGAATCAGTTCTGTATTTACCAACACAAACTCAGGTCATTACAAAATCCAGAAGTATCAATGAATCAAAAGACAAAAAGGAAGTACATATTGACTAGGGGTGTGCCAAAACATCAATATTGTGATATATTGTGATATTTAGACCTGCATTGATTTTTGATGGGTTCTCACCAAGTATTGATCTTTAATTTCCGTTTGAAGAGGCTGTTAAACATTATATTCATCATTCTATGGTGAGACGTTCCTTTGGAGGTAGATAGGGGGCGCACATCGTGAGACTGGCTGTCACGAGCACCAATGTGCCTGCCAGATACTTGAATTACTACATTTTTGTTCTATTTTGCACTAAGTAGTGGCGCTGCTGTTCATGTTTACTATTGTTGACACTGAATTTTACAGATAAATCTAATTCAGTTGGTGTCAATGCTGGTCAAAAACATAGTATTACTGGTTTCAGCAATGTTGTACAAAAGTATCTATTATTTGTTGCACAAAATAAGACACAAGTTGTTTATTATGATTGTGTTCAGGCTAGAAAAATAAATGTGAATATATTTTCCCCAAAAATATGTGTTCTGGAATTATCGGGTTAACGGTTGAAGAGTTACAGTATGTTAAAGGTTTTGTGTTTAAGCGTCACCAGCGACACCTCGGGTGTTAAAGAGTTCATTATAAAAGTCGACTTAAAATCTTTTCAGAAATCATCATCCGACCAATTTTCTAAAATGAGTACATAAAGTTTGTCATAAATAGCTTTTTTTGCAATATTTGAGAATTACTATTGCAAATTACATGACTAATAATCATTTAAATAAATCACATATCAGGAAACATGATTTAATCATCTGTAATCATTTACATTATTTATTTATTTAATGTTATTACTTGGTCAAAGTCAGTGTCCTTGTGACGGCTGAATATCCATATTCTGTATTGGAGCTCTGCATCAAGCATCTGTAGAATGATATAACGTCCAGCAGTCTTCTGAGAGGCTGAGGTGATGAAGAGCCTTCCTCAACAGTCATCACATCTTCATGGTCCAATCATATGTCTTTCTGTCCTCTGGGGGTAGTGGTGGGAGGGGAGTTCTGCTTTTCCCTTATACCATCTCTTCATGTATTAAACTTCATCTCTGTTTTGTTGTTAGTGATGATTCCTACTACTACTGTGGTACATTTCTCCCCACTGCAGCTCAGAGTATGAGCAGATAAGTCTTGAGGAAGACCGTTGTGAATTGTTTGGTGCGTTTATGAGAAAATTGAAGTGATGAATTGATGTCCGCGTGTGGAAAGCAGATGTAAAGTCTATGAAGTGCAGAAGTTCATGCATGTTCTTACACTCCCAGAGGGTGGGCATCTTGGAGACCACAGAGGAGACAGCATCATTTCAGATGGTAGACAGATTGGTGGTCCCATGGAGACGTTAATGGAGTCTATGTGTAGAACCAGCCTTCACTTTACCTCTAACCGGGTTCAAGTTGATGGTCATTCATGTCACTGTGAAGTTTTTTGGGATGGTTGGCATCTTAACGATGGTGATGCTGCTTCCTGATTGACAGCAATGTTATAGAGGTTTGTCAGCATTGCAAGAACACACTGTCCACTATGCCTATACCTGTGCTAAGGTGTTTTGAGATCCATTTTACAAAGGTTGAACTTTTGTCTATGTTCTCTTTACTTTAACATTTGCTACTCTTCATTTGCTGAAGGCTGTAGTCTTTGTGATCGTTAAACAAGCCATAGAAATTGTTTATTCCATCTGGGACGTTGTGCTATTTGAACATTGTGTATCTTTTCTGTCGTAATCGCTGATCGACTTTTATCTTTTTGTTCTCCAAAGAGTCCTAGTTCAGAAGTGACCCTGAATCCTCTGAATTATTTTTGCTCTCTTGCTGTCAGCTTCTTCCTGGCCTGTCTGTGAGCTCATTCATAACTATATCTCAACGTCATATATTTTTTTAGGTTATAGATATTTCAATAGATATGTTGCGCCTCGTTTCCACTGAGCAGTCCGGACCAGACCAGTCCCGTCTTGGCTGGTTTAGAACGGTCCGGGCATTTCAAGTGAGCATTTTCATTAAGCGTTGGACCATCAAAGCGCATGTGAGGTTTAGACCGATGACGTAGCTGTGCATGAAAACGGTGCGACTGCAGCGAAAGAGAAGCTGCATCAGCTGAAACGGACGGAAAATTAAAAAGATAACAGCGGAGGATAAATATAATCCAAAGCAAGTGTTTGTTATGGATGAAGACGGACTCTATGCTGCAGAACAGGGTGAGAACCGTAAAAAAACTTTAGTAAATGCCAAAATAGTCCAAAAAGCTATCAGAATGCTAATTTTTTAAAACTTTAAAACCTTTACTTTTTAACATAATTATAAATAATAAAAAGTCAGGAATATTATTCCAGAATAAATCAACTTAAACCTAAAATAACTTTCAATATTTTACTCTCCATAGAAATATATTTTGTCAATATTATACAAATTAAAATCAGCGTAAGATAACATCGGGTCATTAATAACAATAAAATAAAATGATCTGGAGGGCCGGATAGAATTACCTGGAGGGCCGGATCCGGCCCCTGGGCCTTGACTTTGACACGTGTTATAGAGTATTTTTAACCAAGTGTGGCTTCTTCATGCCCAGGACTCCTTTTTCTTGGAATGGAGATATATTTAGGACGTTTTAGATGAAGCTAAGGACAGCTGATAAATCCAGCTCAACCTCCATGCGGCAACCTTAAAGGGGCCATATCATGATTTTATTAAGTCTTTTAGAGTTAACTATATCCATATAAATGATCATATTTTAGTTTTGGAACACTAAAAAACAAACTATTTATGAAATATGAGGGTTTTTTTTACACAGAGAATTAAAACAAGTTGCTCTCTGAGGCTCCGCCCTTCGCTCCCAGAGGGTTTCACGTACTTCATGACGTCACCATAGAGCCAGCGTGTCACCCACGAAAAATGAGGGGATTTGTTTCTTTTTTTTAAAATATTGAAGTAGGCCTACATACAGTGCAGCTCAGACTTTTAGCCCCCAAATTTGGCAGAGACTGAATGATGATGCTAATGGGTTCATTTGGTGTTGAAATTCAGTCAGAAAATGCACCAGATGAACATTTCAGGGTTTATTTCAGGAGAAGGCTGTGTTTTTGATACCACTACTAGTTTACACAGCACATTTACAACAACTCAAGGATGCAAAGTTCTTCCCAAAAAACTAAGAAAAAAACACAACAATAAAACCACCATAAAATAAAAACACA
The DNA here is from genome assembly GCF_002922805.2 of Oryzias melastigma. Taxonomy (NCBI): domain Eukaryota; kingdom Metazoa; phylum Chordata; class Actinopteri; order Beloniformes; family Adrianichthyidae; genus Oryzias; species Oryzias melastigma. The sequence continues at coordinate 65,823 of NW_023416927.1, read as the reverse complement.
TTATTACAACATAAATAAATAAAACAGATGAATAAAAGCTGTATTGAAGTCAGTAAAAAAAAGGCTTAATGATTAATATCCAATAGTTGGCTGCTGGAGAGTTAATGTGCAGCAAATTAAGATAAATAAGAGGAAAATAAATCATTTAGAGCTTTACAAGTGATTTATAAAAGCTTAAACTATGCCATTAAACTAACAGGGAACCAGTGGAGATCAGTAAACACCAGGAGGAACTGCTCAGTTCTGGTCAGCCAGCATGCAGCTGCAATTATACCATCTGCAGGCAAGGAAATATACTGATCTGAGTGTTAATAATGCAGCTGATGCACTAAAGTACAAAATTAAAAAACACATTTTAAACACAAAGACGATCTGCTGCTCTAGTTTTTGTTTTTAAGTCTCTGCATGCACAGGACTTTTCTGCATATGATCAACTTAAAGAACTCTTGTGGACCAGAAATGCTGCTCACACCATTTAACCTTATTTTACCAAAAATAATGAAATCAATTTCTGACTTGTTGGGATTTAAAAGTTCAAAGTCATTCATTTAAGTAACCACGACGGAATCCATTCAATTCTGTTCATTTCCAACATTTCTAAGGGCACCATTCAGTTGCTTTACTGGTTGATATTGAAGGGAGTAGAGCTGTAACCTTTCATTTTAACATTTTAAATCATATTATAAATTGTGTTTACTGTTGAGCGCTCATCCTGTCTTACATACCTGAGTGTGAACGAGTCAGGGTGCACGATGACTTCGGCACGCTGCGTCATTAGTCCAAACATTTTCAAGCATCAGGTTTTCTGATCTAAATAAGAATGAGAAGAAATACTCAGAAACACAGTTTTAATCGTAAATTCTTTTTTATAGGTCCTCTATGCTACAAGAACATGTTAAAAACACAAACAAGAACATTTTCATTGGAGTGGATCTTTAAAGAGTCACTGAGACGGATCATCCGGCTCGCCCTGACTCTTCTATCACACTTCATGTCCATTTTCGTGACTTCTGTCTTTTTCGAACTGCCACTATTTCCACTTCATGGTATGAGTATTTTTCTTTTGCCAAAGTGCTTCTGTCGTGAGGGTTCTATTTAAAACCGTGCCTCCACCAGCTGCACCTGCAGTCCTTCAACATGATGTTTCACTCCTACAAATGGAAGTGTAAATAAATTAGGTTTTGAAGAAGATTTCAGGAATATCTCCAAAATGTGAGAGTCTTACAGAAAGTGTTAAAATAAAAATAAGATCAGATCTGAGATTAACCAGATCTGATCGTGGTTATGCCAAAAATACAGCCGTGATAAACTCAGATTTTGGCTCTTTAACAAAACCTTCTTTGTCTCCTAATTAGATTTCTCCTGCATCTCTGTGCAAACAACTGTAACAAAGGTGAGCAGGTTTTTTGGGTTTTGAACCTCAAGCCTGTGGTTTTACAAGATAAAAACAGCTTCCTGAGAAAGAAAAAAAGCCTAAGTGCTTCACCTCAGCCAAAGCAGTTTTGTGACTTAACGCCCCAGAGATCCAATTTAAAACACCATCATAAAACTTCAAAACATGAAGGTACGGTGCAAGCAGTTTCTGTTTATGGATAAAGCATCTTAACCGCCCAGCTAACAGGAAGCAGAAGTCGGTTAGAGGTGTGCAGGGGTTGGGGGCGCCGAGTTAATTGGCTGTAGAGAATCTACTATGGAAAGAAATGACTGTTTAAAATTGCTGAAAGGCAGAGAAACTGGGACATGAAACGAGGAGAAGAAATGAGAGGAAGAGGTGACCTGTGGCCCCCTGGTGTCATACTGGAAACAGCCAGGGGGGAGCCACCTTAAAGCTCTGCGTAAAGATGTTTAAGAGACTGGAAGGTGCCAGCATGGCAGCCAGGTAGCTGCTGATCTTTCACTTTAACATGTGTTTGACCAAGAAGAACATTAACCGAGGGCCTGTTTCTGTGTCCTGCAGCTTCCAGGAGAGCTGTGCTGGGAAACAGCTGATGCTGCCCACACCTCAAGACTCAACAGCATCTCGCTTCGCCTTATTGTTCTTTCACAAAATCACAAGAGTAAATGAAAGGAAGAATAGGAAATTTTCGACAATAATTTGGTTATTCACATTAAAAAAAACAATCATTTAAATCCCAGTCATTAAAAATATTAAATCATGATTAAAAGAATAGATAAATACTAAAGCATGAAACAAAAAAACAAAAAGAAGCAGAAAAACTTTCTATTTCACTCCATCTTTATTGCAACTTGTTTGTCTTCCATCATACGGTCAGTTATCATGCAGCTAAAGATCATATGGAGTTTACAGTTTCCATGTATTTTAGATACGTTTTGCATAATTCATGAGAGCTGAAGTGTTTCCCTCTGGTCCAGTTGAATGGAGAAACATATCTCACTGTCCATTAAAATGGAAAAAGTGAACAAAATGAAACAGAGACATAAAAAAAAGCCTAAAGCATGTGTCAAAGTCAAGTTCCGGGGGCCGAATCCGGCCCACCGAGTAATTCTATTCGGCCCTCCAGATCATTTTATTTTATTTATGTTATCTTGTGTTTATTTCAAACTTATATAATTTTGTCAAAATGCGTTTTTATGGAGAGTAAAATTTCTAAAATTATTTAAGGTTTAAGTTGATTTCTTCTGGAATAATATTCCTGCCTGTTTTGACTCATAATTATGTTAAAAAGTTATGTTTTTAAAGTTTAGTGTCCAATAATTGTTTATCCTGTTCGGCCCGAAACCTAAGGTGTGTTTTGGATTTTGGTCCTTTGTGTGATTGAGTTTGACTCTCCTGATCTAAAGGACTAAACAAGATCATAATCATTCCCAGCAGATAAATCTTATAAAACCCTTGAATCAAAAGTTTCAGATGCTGCACACGTTACGACAAAAAGCACCAGTCAAGAATTTCGTTTGAACAAATTAACCTCTTCCGTTCTATACAGTATTTGTGAGGTAAAACCATCATCAGGGTTAAACATGTAAGGGTCTCATTTGAACCCACCTGGAGTTCATGGTTAACCTTTAAGTGGAAACTTGACTCCACTGACCTCATATGAATGGTCAACATGATGGTAAAAATAAACAATGAAAACTCTTGTGTCCTATCTAAATCACTCCTGTTTTTTCTCTGTAGTTTTAAGAAGCAAATTAACCCGAAATTGGAAACGCAATGCATTTTTGGTAAAGAGACTTTTAAAGAACATGCATTCATTTTCAGAACCCACTGAATCTGACAAAGTCAACCCGGGCGCACACACAGCTGATGGTGTCGTTCAGTGGTCTCCCAGCAAGGTGTGTGCACTGGATCCTACCTGACCGTGTGCAAATGCTGCACACACCTGGGGTGCACATGATACTAAAGTGCCTGAAAATCTCCTGTGTGATGCACACCATGCCAAACTACGCTCTGATTGACTAATTTATAAATTTCTAATATTCAGGCATGCGAGGGACGTGTAAGGAGAATGCAACTATCACTTGAACAGCAGTAAGGGGATAGAGCAGGTGTGGGGGGGGTAGTTATGAAATAACCGTACAGCCTCACCTTTACTTAACCCTACATGTTGTTTAAGTGTTCACTACAACATGCCACCTGCAGCATGCCTGCAGGGGTAAATGTTCATGAACATTCCGCTCTACTTGTTCCAATACTCACCTTTGGTCATGAGCTCTGGGTCATGACAGAGAGAACAAGATCCTGACTATAAGTGGCTAAAAGGAGTTCTCCCCCTATCTAGAGATAGGGGGAGAAGCTCTGTCCCCCCAGAGGAGCTGGAGGAAGTGGCCAGGGAGAGGGGAGTCTGGGCATCTTTGCTCAGACTGCGGCCCCCGCGACCCAGTCCTGAATGATCGGAAGAAAATGGATGTGTGGGTTCACCAAGTGATGTACAACTTCAGTATTTCTTGCGGGCCACCTGGGTGTGTTTGCCATTTTTCCCCCGCAGACAGTCTACATATACCCATGAGGGCAGTTGTGACCAAGAAATTTAAAATTGATACCAAAATCCTCTGATTGTAAAAGAAAAATCTCCAACGCGGCATCAAAATAATAAACATGGAACATACAAAGCTGATTTTGACCGGTAGTTCATCATTCGAGATGCCATGAACTCACAACATCTCTTAACGGACGAGCAGCACCACCTGGTTAATAGTAGACAGTCAGATGTTGCAGGTGAATTTAGTGAATCTCAAAGTGTCATTTGCAGACTTGCATCAACACACAAAACTACTGTGACAGACCAGGAGTGGAGTCCTGTCAGTGACAGACCACAACCAAGGCCAGAACCTGAGGACCTCTGACCTGACATGGTTTATCTAACACCACACAGCAGCAGGTCATTTACCAGATGTGAGGGACGAACCATTCACTACCACATCCACCGCTTTGACTGGAATGACAGACAACTGTTGCAGGTGACTCCGCTGAGACCAAGACACCACCGTGAACATTTACAGGACAAGACCATGTGACCTGGACAGTGCACCAATAGACAACGGTCCTGTTCACTGATGAGTGTCAGGTCACTTTGCACAGAAATGATGGTCGTCCACGTTGTTGGAGAGGTGTGAGATATGTCAAGGTCAACATGGTCCCTGGGATTCACTTTGATGGAGGAAGTGGACAGACATCACCAGTCAGTGCAAGCCAATTTGGTTCTTTTAGATGGTCCAGTTACTGCACGTTCTTAAAGAGACATCAAAGAAGTATCATAATACCTCAATTCCACCAGAGCACCTTCATGGATGATAATGCTCCACCACTTGAAGCCAGAATTGTCACAACTGAACTTCAGGAAGTGGGAGTGGCTCATATGGTCCAACCTATGACCTGAACCCCATAGAGGTCATCTGGGACCAGCTCAAACAGAGTCTGGATGATCTGACCTCCAAGTGACCTGCAGAACTGTTTGTAGCTATTGTGGAAGAGTGGAACTCCTCAGAACATCAAGAGTCCCACGGCGAGGCCTCTTTCAGGTATTATGGGCCTCGTCTGTGGAACAGCCTACCTGAGGACGTGAGGGCTTCATCCACTGTTGAGGTCTTTAAAAAGAAACTGAAGACACATTTATTTAATTCAGCTTTTATGTAGATTGTATTTGGGATTTAGGATTTTACGTGTTATTTTATTGTATCTTTGTATGTGTTTATTTGTTTTATGCCATTTACTAAAGTTTTACTTTTTGTGTATTAACATATTATATTTTATAACAATACATTATAGTTGTTTTTATACTTTTATACTTTATCTGTTTTATATTTTGTCTATTTTATCGTTTATTTTACACTTTATACTTGTATACGAGCGTCTTCTCACTCTTGGCTGGGGTGTGTGTGTTCGGGCTCATGGAGATGGTCCTGTAGTCCTCTGGCCTACCTTGTTCCGTGTCCCCTGAGCTCCCTAGCTTTGTGTGCCCAGTTGGGTGCACTGGGCCGGGAGGCTGGGGGCTTTGGGCTGGAGGGTGCGGGGGATGAGCCCTCATGTTGCCTGGATGCTGACACTCCAGCCAATAG